>NW_010973187.1:16638549-16687007 GCF_000737465.1 Haliaeetus leucocephalus | reverse complement strand
TGCCCGGGTCTGCCCGGGGGGACCGCCCCGGGCTCCGGGGGGGTGTGGGGAGGCAGGGCGGAGCTGGAGGCGGGCGGCTGTCCCCCCCTCAGCGGCCTCGGTCGTGCGGCTGCTCCCCTCGGATGGGTCTAGGCCCGTGTGGAGATGGGGGCGGGGGGAGGTCAGGGCCCCTCAGGCCCCGCTGCGCGGCCTGTCTGCATCCCGGGCCTCGGCCCCCTCCGCCCGCCCGGGGGACGGAAATAACAGCCCGATTTTTCTGTCGGCGTGGTTGCAGGTCCTCTGCTTTGCTGTCTTGTGCCCTCCAGGCGTTGAGGCGGAAAGTCCCTTTCCCGCCATGGCAGCACCCTCCCCGTATCCATACGCGTAGCCTAACCTACCCCAAGTGCATCATATCTGCCCCAGAACAGCTGCGCTCCTACTGCGTAAACTTCACTCCCCTGTGGCAGGTGGGAATTCTTGTAGCGCCTCGTCCTCGTCCTGTTCCCGTAGGTGTTATGGTGTTCCCCTATACGTTTCATTCCCTATACCCGTATGTGTAATAATCTCCAATGAATGCAACTTCCTCCATTTTCTTGCAGTGAACTCTGTTCTGCCGAGCTCTGGTTGTTTCATATATTTCACTGCAGGATTAAATTGTTGGTTTTTTAAAATTTTTTTTTGCTGAGCTTGGCGCCTTCTGGAGTGGTAATATAGTTGCTATCTGCTGCATCTGAGACTTTTTCCACAGGTCTTAGTGCATATAAGTTATATCTATAGCAACAGTAATCTGCTATGTGTCAGGCCAGCTCCCTCAAATATAAGTATCTGTCAAATCTGTGGGATCAAGATCTTTGTGATGAGTCTATAAGCTTTCACTGCAGACCGTTAATCAGTCATGTTTGATTCTGCAGAAAATTAAGAAGTTAAAATTTCGGGGTGAAGATACTGTAATCCAGGCCTATCAGACACTAAACAATGAGTTTACAGGTTGTTCCACAGGTGATAGACCTCTCATTACATTCAAATTTTCTCTTGTTCCGTTCATGTCACATGTGTGTCAGACAATGTGATGCATTTCATGTCATTTTATTGATGTTACCTAGCTAATTTTATGTATGTGTGTGTGGTGTGTGTGTATGCATGTAAAAGCTCTATGTATTTGAGAGGCCTTTAACTGTCATGGAAATAGTTAATAATACTCTGGTGAGTGTATTTAGTATAAGAAAGGTATTCCTTTACACTGATGCAAGAAATAGTGAAATTTAAGAAGATGATTGGAATGTTGATATGTTTGTGTGGATAATTTTTAAGGTCAGCAGAGAGAATAATTCCTTTGTGTTTAATTCAGAAGTCTTGAGGCTTGTGTGATACATAATGTTGAATTTCTTTGTGAACCTCAAAATACCAGTGTGGACGATAGTGTAACTTCTTCAAAGCCTGAAATGATTGGTATCTAATGCTCCAAATGTAATTTTAGGAAGCTTCCAACACCTGTTAACACTTGAATAGTATTCATTACCTTTAAAACAGTTACTTTTTTACAGCCTTACTGTAGTCATGTGTATCTGCTACTAACCAGAAAAATGTTACTACTTCGAATTTTCTCTGGCTTTGGAAAAGAGATATATAAAAATAAGGTGTACAAACATATACAAACTAGTAGCAAATAAGCCCTGGACATCGGTTTGTTATGTCATCTGGATTTTTTCTTTTGTCTTTTAGTTTTAAATTGAAGAGAAAATGTCACTTTACGATGACTTGGGAGTTGAGACCAGCGATTCTAAAACAGAAGGCTGGTCCAAAAATTTTAAACTACTACAGTCTCAATTGCAGGTGAAGAAAGCAGCTCTCACACAAGCAAAGGTATAGTCCCTTTGTATTTTTGCTTTCTATTATTCAAAGTTCTTTTGTGCTCAGAGCATTAAGGAAAGTTTGTGACCTTAGAATACCAATGTGGGGTAATTTTGCTGAGATTTGTCTGAGTTTATGGCAAGGAGCGTAGCAAAATTGAGGGGGGGGGAAGCGAAACGCATGTTTCTTGAAGTCTGTTGGAGGGAGTTTTGCAAAATTAAAATTGAATGAAGAACTGATGTGTGTGCTGCAAATCTCAGATCTTTAACTAGCAGAACCAAAAGCTGATCTTCAAATCTAACTTTAAAGATAATGAGATTAAGCTCTTTTTTTTAAGTAATTAAGCATCATACTGTGATAGGTAGTTGACAGTACTGGCTGTTGGTCATTCTTGACATTTTGCATCAGTTGTTATTTACATGTTTGCATCATTTTATGCTTGCTATTTGAAAGGCTTTCGGTGCTAAAGTGCAAATCGTCGTGCACTAGAAATTTTTGCAGAAAGTATTTACGGTGTACGTGAAAGGGAGGAGTGCAAGCTAATTCCTTGAGCTTAAACTGTGACAGAGCCATTTTCTCTTTTTATTGCTACAGTGTTTCACCCTTTGTTTTTTTAAGCAGTGTTGATATTTTGGTTCAGGCAGGACAGGTGTTCTTTGTGGTGTGTAGGTTCTAGAGTGAGATTACTTAATGTAAAAAGTAGTGGGATAGATACCGAACACTTAAGTAGGCACAGCATTATTTTTCCACTGGAATTACTCCTGATTTATGCTTCTAAAATTGAGGGCAGGATTTAGTTGATATTTGGAACAACCTGCATGAATGAAATCTAAATTGCTACCGTATTAGATATATTCTTTTTCTGTGTAACTGATATGCAGTGTGTGCACAGAGTAATGGAAGAATAGAATAGGATTAGAAAATTGGGAGCTCAGAATAGATTAGTACATTTTATCAGATCATAAAATATGAAGAACAGTAGATCTTTGGAATAAGACTGAGCGCCTTCTTAAAAAAACCCACTCGGTTCAAACTCGTCTGAATTTTTAATGTGTGTTTCTGGTCCTAGTCCAAACTGTGGACCATTCACCTACCACTATATGTTCTAGTAAATGCACAAGCAAAATCTGATCTCACTTGTTTAAAAAGAGGAAGGTATGCACTGGTTTCACTGAAGTGTTCTTTGAAATATTGCATCAGTCTGTATTTGTGTAGCAGCTCTTTAACCGTAGTTGGCAAGCATCTGTCTCAGAACAGCGTGGCCTTTGCCACCCCTAAACCATAACATAAACTTACTTATCCATGTCCGGGTTTATTAGAAATGGTGAGAATTACTGTATGTTGATAAACTGAAGAGAAATGATATATTGAGCTTTGCACAGTGAAGAATTTGAGACTGTGGTTTTCATCCTTTTTTAAAAAAAAATTGGAAATACCAGCTGCAAGTATGTAAAGAAAGCTGCTTTTTAGAAAACTGTTTTGTTGTCTTTTTAGACATTTTGTGTTCTGGTGATTTTTTTTTTTTTTTTTCAGAGTCAGAGAACAAAACAAACAACAGTCCTTGCTCCAGTGATAGACCTGAAACGAGGTAGCTCTTCTGATGAGAGACAGATTGTGGACACACCACCTCATGTAGCAGCTGGGTTAAAGGTAAGACCAAGGCAGCTAAGAAGGACAGCTGTTAACAAATGTTTTAGAATCGGAATTCTTTGACTGCAGTCTGTATTTTTATTTTTTCAATATCTTTCCTAGTGGTGAAAGAAGTGATCATTTTCTGAAATTCATTTTCTCTGCTCAGAGGTTCTTTAATTAACGAACGTTTCAACTTTATACAGACTTCCATGTGACACAACATGGAATTACCAAGGTTAATGTGCAGTTAAAATAAAACAGTGTTCCTAGCGTATTTCTCCTGGACAGTTGCAAAGTACTTTGCAAGACAGCAGTTTGGTCAGGTAAATAATGAATGTACTTGTAATTGCACCAGTGTTGGAACTGGACCTGTATGACAATCAACTTAAAAATAAAAGAAAAGCCTTGTAACCTTTTAAAATTGATCTCTCCTGGTAAGGAATCAAAAGAAACTTTCTGCCTGAAACTTTTTCAAAGGTGATGGTTCTGAAATAGTTCTTTCAGATGAGAAAAGAACATCTGAGAGGCAGATGATGAAAAAGACTGATGAGATTGTGTGTGAGGACCTCTTGCAGATGCAAGACACCATAATACTTCTAATAATGAATTAAGGGGTTTTGAAAAATTCTTGTCCACGTTGATTTGCTGCTGCGTTGTTTTCGGCAGGGGGAGTGGGTGGGGGTGATTTTTTTTTCATGGAAAAATTTGAGACAGTGAGAGAGTGGGTGAAATGTTAGTTTTTAAGTAAAATGAAGATTTCTTTAGTATTGGTGGGATTAGGATATTACCTGCCATTACCTGTCAGGAGTTGAGTTTCATGTTGTTGGGAGTAAGAAGGAAGCATTAAACTCTTGGTGTCCAACTGGATGTTGTTTTCAGATCTCAGCTGAAAAAATTCCTTTTTCTTTTTTTGAGGATCCTGTACCTAGTGGTTTTTCTGCGGGAGATGTGTTGATTCCTTTGGCGGATGAGTATGATCCCATGTTCCCAAATGACTATGAAAAAGTAGTAAAACGTCAAAGAGAGGAGCGACAGAGGCAGCGTGAGCTGGAGAGGCAAAAAGAGATTGAAGAAAGAGAAAAGTAAGGCTTTTGTTTAAACTCATGACATTGACAATTATATAAAGAATAGACACATCGGTTTGTTTAGTTTTATCCCTCTAAACAGTTTCAGGGAAATTCTTAAAGGTTTTGTGAAGAATACTGTATCCTTGTAGAAACAAGCGCAGTGTTTTAATTAATAGGTTTTAATGCTCTTGCAAAAATCACCTAACAGTGCAAAAATTATAAGATTTATCATGCTTACAGCCTCTTTGGCTGAAAGATGCGTCAAGTTTTTCTACATTTACTTTATTTCAATAGTAGCAGCAGTAGTTGAGTACTTCATGCATTACTATCAGACTTTGACCTTGCAGATATTATAGAGTACTTGTTGTCACTATAACCCAACTACAGAAATACCTTTCAACACTCAAAGATAAACCATCCTTTCTGCTTTTAAATACTCCAAACTGATACATGAATGCATTTCAGTTTTAAAGATGTAGCTAGCACAGCCTTTGAGAGGCATAGTTATGTTTTCTTTTTTAATGTTCTGCATTCAGTTTAAGTGAGTTAATTGTGTATTTATTACTCTCTTGTCTCTGAACAAAAGAAAATACTACTTAATTACCTTAATGCCCTTTCCCTGGAATAAGGAACCTCTCTAATCATATTAAAGAAGTTGAATGCAGATTCAATGTCCTATTGAAGTAGGTGGTAAAACACCAGCCAGCCAGGCAATAAGATTAAATTTGCTTATTTTAAGTGAAATTAATAGCCAACTTCATCATGGTATGAATCATCTAAAGTCTGTGGAATTACAAGAGGGGTATTCTATTGCTCTGTTTAGATTGTGGAAATTAATTAATATTTCTAGTCATCTGGACTTCTCTGTCTTCTCTCGCTTATATCTTCATTGTGCTGGTGGAGGAGGAATGCCTGAGGCTCTGTCATACTTTAACTAGCATGCAAGATCTCAGAAATCTGAGCTGTCATTTCTACAGCTTCAGCGTTGATTGCTATTTAGTTGTGCTTGTAACTTGCATGTGGGCCAAGAGGGTAGTCTTCATCTATAAAATTAGAGAGAGGAAGTGAAAAATATGTAATACATTCTGTTTTGAAATTGGGGAAACAACCTCAGCCAAACCTGGATCAGATGTATGCTTTGTGATAACCTGGGTGTTTGCATAGAGTATACATTTGTTTTAAATTCACAGTGTAGCGATTCAGAAATTTGTCTGGTTCCATAGCAGTGTTGTTTTTAGCATCTTGTGGCACAGTTTTGATGGCTGTGCTGGGAATGAGATATGATTTATGCCCCAAGGTGTGCTCTAAAGTTTTTGGGAAAAATACTTTTTGTTTTTCTAAAGTATTAAAATGAGTAATTTTGTGATCACAATAAATAACAGTTGAAGTGCAAACAGTTCTTGAAGCATTTCTCAGCTAAATGTTAAAAGTTTTGATAGACTTGCCTGCATCTTATTTTAGTTGCCAAGCTAGCTTCTCAATAATCTGATGATTTAAGCATGATGATTTTTTTTTTAAATTGACCGAGTCAAGGATATTACTCTGTATAGCCTGTGATGGTGAATTTAAAAGGGATTCTGTTCAAAGCAGGGTGGTTAATGTCTCTGTTACCTTCCCGTCGATTCTATCCAATACCTCTTCCATTGTAGTTATTCAGTCACTGTAGTCAGTTTGGACTAGATATATTCACATGCTTCCTCATTTCCATACATTCTCCTTGGCTGACTTGCAAGTGGAAAATGATCTTGCTTTGGATCATCTTATATTTTACAAAAAATACTCTATGAGGATAAAAGCGAAGAAACAGAAAGTAAAGGTGTTTACTTACACCTTCATGGAAGACATTATAAAGTGCCAATTAGGGTGTAGCAGTATAAGTCACACTGCAAAGGTGATATTGCAAATTAAAGCAAAGTGTTAACTTTGATGGTTTCTTATCCTAACTTACTGTGTCTCCTAGAAGACGTAAAGACAGACATGAAGCCAGTGGGTTTTCAAGAAGACCAGATCCAGATTCTGATGAAGATGAAGATTATGAAAGGGAGAGACGAAAAAGAAGTAAGGGAGCTTTTTATTTTCTTTGATGGGGAAAGAGAAGAAAAAGGGGGGGGGGAGGGGAATATACAATCCTGTTCCCATTTCATGGATTCTGTATTTCTCTGTTCTCAGCTGAGAAGTGTACTATTATTTCCGAGCCTTTAGAATAAACCTAGCATTTTATTACTTCATAACTGTTGTAATGCAGAAAACTTCTTTCTGCAGAGGGAGATGGCAGCTACGTTATTTGTGGAAGGACCTCTTTTTACATTAGTTTGTAGATACCTGTTTTAAGCTTCTGTGTGATGTAAGTTCCGGGAAAAGGCTGAGGCATGAGATAAAATCAGGCTATGAGAATCACTGTTGAGTTTTCACTGTAAAAGCTTACCATTCCTGCGTTTGTTATTTGAATGCCCTTAGAACTAGTTAGCAAAATGTGCATTTGGGTGACAAGATATGTCTTTGCATAAAGAAAACTAAACTTTATTCTCTTTCAGCAACAAAGTTACAGTAAATAATTTGGGTTGTTTTTTATTTTAGAAAAGAAAATTTCTGATGGGACATTTAAAGTATTTGCTCTGCCTTGGAAGTTTGGGACTACATTAGAATATTGCCCATTAAAATACGGAAGGGGCTTTGTACTTTACTCTCATGAAAGTGTAGTTAATCCTGAACAGACTGTCTTTTTCATTTGGCTTAATCGAGCAGTTTTAGAATTGAAGATTTGTTTCACTGCAGTCTTTAATTTTGAAATCCTACGAAACATGTTTGGTAGACGCCATATGTAGTACATCACTGTAGTTTGCTGTTGTCTCCCTTGATGTGTCTTTCATTCATTTCTAGTTTACCACTATTGAAACTTCTCAGACTGCTCTCTTGCTACTTTTCTGTTGATAGTGATATATGTTAAGAACTGGCTGGTAAGGAGCCAGCAGCTGTATTAAGATTCAGTGAAGCTATTCCGAGCAGCAGAACCTAATCATATGAATGTGTTGTCTTCCATTTTGCTCATAGGTATGGGAGGAGCTGCCATTGCACCACCCACTTCTCTTGTTGAGAAGGACAAAGAACGTAAGTAAACCAAAATCCTGTTCTCTAAAACCTAGCAGTGGTGTTTAATTCTCACTCAACCTTCTCTTCAGTTAAGTCATCCTGCTGCTCTTCCCGTAAGATTCTTTTTGGCAGAAGAACTTGTACTAGTTCTTTGTTGATGGCGGGGAAGCTGTGGGGAACCTGCGATACTACTGTGCTTCACATCTTGGTTCTAAAGGATTCTTTCTGTATTGCTAGAGAAGTGGTTTGGCAAGCTGGTCTGTTATAACCGTGTTCAGTTACTCATTTCTGATGTGAAAGAGGAAATGTTGCAGACTGATTTCTCTGGGTAGACTAGAAACCTCCGCAGCGTGAAGAGGGAATTTGCCCATTACCCTTTGCTTTAGGAGGTACTTTATGAATATCTTTCCTGAAGGGGTTACGCACTACAGCCAATTTTGTAAGTTTTTGAGGGATACAGTATTTGCTAAAGAGGGGTGTGTGCACTAGTGTTTCCCTCCATGAAGATAGCTTGAAGATTGCAGTTGTCCACCAGATGGCATAGTCTTGCTACAAGAACAAAACTGTTTCCTTTTTTTTGCACGTCTAATTGTTTTAAATTTTTAAATTAAAATAAGGAACAGTATGTTGTGTACGTTAAAAAATTATAAGAAAAAAGAATCTTATGCACAAAAACTTTCCTTTGGAAGTCCTAATTTTATTTATGAGGAGATTCAAATTAAAAAAATGAAGCTTGGCGGAGTAAGTGGATGATATAATACTGAAAGCATTTGAAGTGTGTAAACATTAAAAACAGAAAGAGATTGTTTTGAGTAAATAATTAAGAGCAATTGAGCGATGTCAAGGAAAAGTAAATATAGGCTGGAAATGGTAGAAATATCCTGAGGGGGAGAGCTTTTAAAATGTGACAGGATCTCACAAGGAAACCTTTGTACGGCTTGTTATTTGATGCTCAAAGCTAGGCTGGAAAAACCTGAGAAAATATTGCTGTAGCAGAACTCCCATAGTTCAGTCCATCTGCTGCTTAAATAGGGATTTTTTTTTCCTCATACAACATTCCCAAACTTCACATCTGACATTCTATTCGGTAAGATAAAAGTAGTAGTTCAAAAGAAAACAATCTAAAATTAAGTCGGTCTAAAAGTCCATAAGTACATTCAAAAGTGTGTTCTGCATATTTCCTTTAGTATTCTGTAGGGGTTTTTTTACATTTTTCCCATTTGACTTGTCAGTGGAAGATAGTTTAATAATCTAATCAGTATGACTGAGATATCTATGTATAGAGATATATATCTTCATCCCCCAGGAAAAGTTACAGTTCAAAAACTGTCAGTGAGATCTCTTAAAATTGTATAAATACTTTGCTTCGAGTTGCATTCATCCTTTTTAATAGACTCATTTCTCTTTTGTGTAAACGTACAGTATACTTTTCTTTAGTCCTCAGGCCCCAAGCTTCATGCATTGATACATTTTTGTCATAATTCTGTTCCTTATGAATGGGGCATTTAAGTTTGCTTGCCCTCTGTTTGGGTAAACTCATTGTTGTGCAGGTGGCCTCTTAATGCTTCTTTTCTCCATTTGATAAGAGGTTAATAAATGCATTGTAGACCCACAGATACAAACTCATTGTATATCCTATGATGAAAATCCAGAATAACTCAACTCAAATCTTTCTGAGCGAGAGATGAGGGGCTGTTAAAGCAGCATGTGTTTCGTGGATGAAAAGCTGGACATGAGCAGGCAGTGTGCACTCGCAGCCCAGAAAGCCAACCGTACCCTGGGCTGCATCAAAAGAAGTGTGGCCAGCAGGTCAAGGGAGGTGATTCTGCCCCTCTGCTCCGCTCTGGTGAGAGCCCACCTGCAGTACTGCGTCCAGCTCTGGAGCCCTCAGCACAGGAAAGACATGGACCTGTTGGAGCGGGTCCAGAGAAGGGCCACAAAAGTGATCAGAGGGCTGGAGCACCTCTCCTATGAGGACAGGCTGAGAGAGGTGGGGTTGTTCAGCCTGGAGAAGAGAAGGCTCCGGGGAGACCTTATAGCAGCCTGCCAGTACCTAAAGGGGGCATACAAGAAAGCTGGGGACAAACTTTTTAGCAGGGCCTGTTGCAATAGGACAAGGGGTAATGGTTTTAAACTAAAAGAGGGTAGATGTAGACTAGATATAAGGAAGAAATTTTTTATAATGTGGGTGGTGAAACACTGGCACAGGTTACCCAGAGAGGTGGTAGATGTGCCATCTCTGGAAACATTCAAGGTCAGGTTGGATGGGGCTCTGAGCAACTTGATCTACTTGTCTACTTGAGCAGATGTCCCTGCTCATTGCGGGGGAGTTGGACTAGATGACCTTTAAAGGTCTGTTCTAACCCAAACTATTCTATGATTCATGTGTAAAGGAAACATTCTTCTGATTTGGATGTGGAAGACTTTTTTTTGTAATTTGTTAGTATAAAAGCAGAAAAAAGTACAACTTGCAGATGAAGAGCTGTCCGTAAATGAGTTAGATTGAAGGCATAGTACTCTAGTGTTCATAACAAGTAGGTAGTTCATGCAAAGTATTTTATTGAAAAAGCAAATGCCTCTGTTTTCTTCAGCTGTAGCATCATTTCCATTTGAAGAGGAGTCAAGACCACGGGCACCATCTTCCAAAGCAGCTATTCCTCCTCCAGTATATGATGAGCCAGAAAGACCTCGTTCCCCCACGGGACCTAGCAACTCTTTCCTTGCTAACATGGGGTAAATGATTGACTTATGCACATTTTGTGGAAAAAAGGCATTAGAAGGTGGTGGAAACCAAAAGTTAAAATAGTTTGTCAGTAGAGAACACAACCCATTGCATGTATGTGGTTAGTCTGAGTGCATGTAGTCCTAACTGCCAGGATACAGAAAAAGCAGTGGATTTACTCGATTGAGAGAAATGTGTTTGAGGTGGTTGCATTCAATGCAGTGCTTTTAAGCAAGTTCTGAAGCCACATTCCAGTATAAAGTGTTTATGGCTGGTACAAGCCAAGCTAATGTAGTATACAGGAAAACACAGATGGCATGTTAGTTCCTCTAGGTTTCTTTTCCAGCTTTGTCTTAAATTTGTTACATACCAGTGGGCAAGTCATTTCAGCTCTGCTTTGTTTGTTTGTTCAAAAATTCAAAGCATATTTGCATGAATGTGGCAGCTGTGGCTGCAAATCTGTCCATTTACTTTTCTGCCTTGGATTAACATTGTGTGTAATGCTTGTGTTACTACTGTGGCAACAAAGAGAAGTCGAATTTATAGTTAAAAACACCTTAGAGACCTCATTTGAAAGGTGTAGTGGTTAGCTATGGCCCTCTTATCAATCACATCAGGTGCTGTGGAAATGCAGACTCAGTGGAGTCAGACCTGTATCCAGGAGGAACACAGACATAAAAGTGTAGTTTATTATGTTATTACGCTACATTTCCATTTTGGACACAATTTTTCATGCATTTTTTTTATAGAAATGCTTTTTTCTTTTCTTACATTGTCCAGAAAAAGGATACCCAAACTCAGTACTGTTGGACCAGTTTATGCATTGTTACCATCTCTGGTTAGCAATGCTCTGGGACCTTCACTTCACTGAAGGAAGCGCTAAAAGTATGACCTAACCTGTCTTTCTTTGTCCGCACAATTGGCGCTACTGTTTATCCTGTGACTCAAGTGTTTTAACCTTTTGGCATTACATAACCAGACTTTTTGGGTGTTTTCGATATGTCTTTGTATGTTTCATGTAGTATGCTTAGAAAATAGTCATGTAGTCACTGATCCTGCATTTTCTGTGTAATGGTATATGCCCATTGGTAAAATGGGCGTGACTGAGCGTAAAATATTCACTGTAGTGTCAGCTACTATACCATGGCGTATCTTTTGTGTCTTGACCTATGTAGCTATGGTCTCTAAAGAAATGTCAACACGTCTAGGTATGTTTTGATTCTATCTATTCATTTAGTGGGAATTTCAAAACCTGTCAGTGGAGATGCTTATTGTAAGGTACATACAAAAAAAAGGGTCCCTTTAAATAGGTTGGGGACTTTATTGCCTCAGTATGGTCTTGAAAATTCGGAAGGGTGAGACACGTTTAAATTAATACTAAGGATATCCAGATTTGTTACAGGAAGGGCTAGCAAAGCTGTGTATTCAGGAACTTAGGCCAGCTTTGAACTAGTAGATAGTGGAATGTGATCTCATGTGGAAAGTAAATATTCTACATCTGCCTTTTCTCTCAAGCTTTTGATACCAGCCACTGACAAAGACAAGAAACTGGACTAAATAGATCTTGGTCTAACCTGTTTTGTGATTTACTGTCAGCAACCTGATCTACTGAAAGATGTCCCTGCCCATGGCAGGGGGGTTGGACTAGCTTGTCTTTAAAGGTCTCTTCAAACCCAAACCATTCTATAGAGTGTACGATTCTGACTTGCACTGCTAATGGAAGTTGAGTTGTGTTTGTAAAAGTACGAACAATTTTATTTAGTCAACTTCTCTGACAACTTTTATCTGTAATTTAGGGGTAACGCTTTTGATCTTCACAGGGTGCTGCGAAATGGCTAGGTTGTGAAGTCATATAGAAGCTCTTAAGTTTTCAGTCTCTGTGTAATGAGATTTTAGGAGCTGGAGTATTTGAGCACTCAGGAGAAATGCAATGTTAATGTTTTGTGTAAGAAACCTTTACTAACTGATGCTTTTTCTCTTTGCAGAGGGACAGTAGCTCATAAAATCATGCAGAAATATGGTTTCAGAGAGGGCCAGGGGCTGGGAAAGCATGAACAGGGGCTGAGCACAGCACTGTCAGTAGAGAAAACGAGCAAGAGGGGTGGCAAGATCATTGTTGGTGATTCTGCAGAGAAAGGTAATTTTGTCCTACACCAATAAGTTTGTGAAACACAGTCAGGGAAAAATAATAGTTCAGGCTTTGTGGAAGCTCCTCGATTTTTTGTTTACTATCTGTCCTTGGAGAAAATAGAATTGGAAGAATGACTTGTGTTCCTTCTTGTGGAAATTTATCTTTTTAATTTTTTTTAAAGTTGTCCTCTATTAACTATTTTAGCTCTTCCTCCCCTTCCCCATCAGTTGTCCTCCTTTAGTGTTTGGAATCCTCTTCTCTTCAAGGGGTGATCCAGCTCTCCTAGGCTTTCTCCCTATCATGTGCTTTAGATACTGCTCTCATTTCCCTGCTGTTGCCTGATCTAGAGACAATACCTAGGCTTACTAGAACAGCACCTCTGCCTGAGCACAAGTATTGGCAGTCAGGAGATCTGATTTTTAGTTCTTAGGGGATCTGATAGAATTCTGAAGTTATGAATGATTTCCCTCAAAGAAATAGTATGTCGTCAGTGTTCTATCTTAATTCACATTCTGTAGCAGTGATTTTTCTGCTTATTGTCCTTCCAAATAGCTATGAGTTCTGAATTCCTTGACAATATGAAACTACATTTTGTGGCTTTTATTCCATTGTTTGATAACAGTAAGATTCTGATAAAAGCCCCCATATAAGGTTTAAATGAGCTTTAATCTTAAATTATTCCGTGATTCACTGTTTTATCTTCATAGCAGAAACGGGCAAGAAAGCGGATTCTAACCCCTTGACTGAGATACTGAAATGCCCAACTAAAGTGGTCTTACTAAGGGTAAGTTGGGAGTAAGGGAACATGTCTTGATATTTGCAGCATATGTGACTGGTTGAAATGTTTAAACCTGTGTTCCTGTTACAATGACTCTATACAGTTCAAAAGGTTCTGGCCTGCAACTATATGGTGCTTTGTGTTGTGGAGAAAATATGTGTCTTCCTGAGATGCAAGTTGTGACTGTAAATCAACACTGCTTTAGATTATACAATTACCTTGTCTTAGTACTAGGGAACTGTCTCCTCCTGTGGCTCTTGACTGGTAAACAGAAGCTTAAAGTATTCATGGTCACAGTTGCATGCATCTGTGATTTGTCTACATAATCATCTGTACACACTACATCCAGTGAGTTGGGTTTATTCTTTTAACTTTCAGAACATGGTAGGTGCTGGGGAGGTGGATGAAGATCTAGAAGTTGAAACTAAGGAGGAATGCGAGAAATATGGCAAGGTTGGGAAGTGTGTCATCTTTGAGGTAAGAGATAATCTGTCTCTCTTTGTGGTTGCTCTGAAAGCAAATTGGGCACTTGTCCCTCACAACTGGCTTGTTACTGCCTTGGGGAAAGGGCATAGATTAGAAGATCTTGCAGGGTCCTTTGCTGTGTTATAATTCTGTATTTTCCATATCTGTGAGATACAAACTTCTAATGTCAAAAACTGGGCAAAAATCTCTGGGTATTGTACTTTTGGAACCCTTTTATTGTGTTCTTTTCACTATTTTTGTGAAGAACAGCAATTTAAAATAGTATTTATGCTACTGTTCTAATTACTTCTGGTTTGGGGGGGTGGGGATTGTTTTATTTCAGATTCCTGGTGCCCCTGATGATGAAGCTGTAAGAATATTTTTAGAGTTTGAACGGGTTGAATCTGCCATCAAAGGTAGGGTACTATATTGTGGCCTGTGAACCTCAGCGTTAACTTCTGTAGAGAGATTAAACAGTCTCACTGATCAGACTGTTCAGCTAAAGAAATGTTTATTTTATTGAATTGCTGCTTGCTGACCTGTTCTTGGTTTCGATTCCAGCTGTTGTGGATCTAAATGGAAGATACTTTGGAGGCAGAGTCGTGAAGGCTTGTTTCTACAACCTGGACAAGTTCAGAGTACTGGATCTGGCAGAGCAAGTTTGATTTTAAAAATCTAGCTCGAGGTGTCACTTTTGGCAATCATGTTTTCAGCAGTAGGCTGGGAATAAAGAAGAGAAAAGTAGCTTTCCTAGCAAACTGGAAACAAGCCTCATTGAATGGATTTTTCGCATTCGTTGTGACTTACATTTTTTTGTAATATAAAGCCCTTTGAAAGTAAGATTCACGTCTGTGTGTTTTTTGAATTGCACAATTCTGCTTACTGCTCTGGGGATCCTGGTTTTTTTGAGCTTTCAGATGACTTTGTTCTTTTGAAAACCCACTGCCAAGGAGATGCTTTGTCTATATTCCTGCTTTCCTTGTTCTGGTGCTTCATCGTGGAGTCCCTGTGCTGCATCCACAATAAGTGGGAAGCTTTGGAAAAGGACTGTGTGCTATCATACTTCTCTTTCCTGATGATATCTCTGAGTTACGGCCTTGCTCTCGTAAGTCCTCCGTCTCTGCGCGCCAGAGTGATTTGGGGTCCTTGGACAGTTGGCAGCTAGTTTGTTCTCTCCTGACTCCAGGACAATGCTTTCTATGCCAGAATGGAGACTAAAGTAACAAGGAATGAGTCTGTCTTTCTTCCCAAATCCAAAGAAAATACACGTTTAACCCAGGGAAATGGAAGGAGGAAGGAACATAAAATGCTTAGCCATTTGAATCGGAATGAGTGGACTGTTAGCAGGAGCTCTGTGCTGTCAGACAGTCTTTGCTAGAAATATCCAGGGTTAACTGATTACAGGTCGTGACTGAAATGCTGTAGGTAGAACTGAGGGAAACTCATTCTTGTATCTGGCCAGCTATCAGAGTCTCACTTCCTCTTAACATCACACATAGGTAACTAACTTTGTTTAATTGATTCAAACCTCACATTTGCTCTCTCTCTCTCTCTCTATTTCTATATTTGAGGTCAAATAGCATCAGGGTTAGGCTTTGGTTTTTTTTTTGAGGAGTGCCAGTGGAAGTTTTTTATCTGATGTAAAATAATATATGGCACTCTGCTCCTGATTTTATGTTTGCTTTTGGTTTGGGAACAGTATGTGACAAAGAGTTGGCAAGAGGTGGCTATGCAACGATGACGGTTGCCTCTGTGCTCAGTTGCACCTAGAATTGTGCAGAAATTAAAATGGAAGTGAGCTCTGAGGGCATTTTAGCTGTTTGAAAGCTGAAGCTGGATGTCTTTTTCCTGTTATACACATGTATTGGGGGGAGGGGGTATAGACCTGTAGTTGATCAACGCTGTGAATATCTCCAGTTATTGCCCTTTTATTAAGTTTTGGCTGCAGATCTATATGACAAACCCTTGGTCTTGTGTTTTGCTTATTTTGTCTGCTTGTGTTCTGCCAACCTCTGTACAAACATTTGCTTGTAAAACAGAAAACAATTTTTAAAAAAACTTGTATTTTACCTACTGTGTGTTGGCTTCCTTACTGTCCTCTTCTGTTGCACAAGGCCTTCCCACAGAGTCAGTCACTCCTACAACCACGTGTGCTGCTGTTGGCAGTAGTTGTAATCCACCATTAGAAAACCTCTACTGCAGCAGAGGTGAAGAACCGGCCTGACTAATACGAAAACCACAGGACTTGGGGCAATAACAGAATCTAGATTCTGTTATTGGCTCTGCTGTTAGTTTTCTGTTTGACCTTGAGCAACACTTTAAGGCCTTTGCTACTATGTAGTAAAACAAAGAAATTAGCCTAATATGAATTGGCATAGATTTGCTTCTAAGAGTCAAATAATTTGAGTGACACACTGTAGGTTAAGCACTGATAACAGATTTAGTATAATCTGAACTTAGCTTGAAATATGACTTGGCTTTAAGCAACACAATTTATTTATGTCTCTTATTTCAGCAAATACCTCTGTTCTGAGTGACTAGCTGTAAGCATTTCCTGAGGTATACAGACTATTTTTTGTGTCTTCTAACCACTTGTTCTGCTGTTTTCTCTGTAATACCAGCTTCTGAGAAAACTTTGATGAGTTGGAGGTCTTCCATTTTCTGAAAATTGCTTTACTGGCAAGTTTTGAACCATTTAGTTTTAAAAATCCTTATTGTGGTTGAAGACTTATGGGTAAAGTTTACCCCTGGAAATGTAGCGGGGAGGACTTGTTCATTTAGTGTTTTGTGTAGGAGATTCATGCTGTAAATAAAATATTTTTCTCTACCGTGGGGTCACTAAGCATAAGCATACCTCCTTCTGAAGTGTTAGCAGACCTGCATTGCCTTATTTTCATCTCTTTGTGGGTACTCACTTTGGTGGATGCTGTACAAATATACGACACTGGAGCCTGCTTTGTAAGCAGTTGTCCTTTAGGCGCTGCCACATGAAATGCAAACACATACACAGGTGTGGAAACCTGAAAAGGATCAGACACACTGACTGAGGTCCTTAGTCAGACCTTACTGGTCACAGGTAATGTAGTTGGTAGGAAGCATTTTTGTGCAAATGCACATTCTTCCACTTAGCCCATATTGATGTGCTGGCTCAGACTCTCAGGCGTGACTGTGTCTTTCATGCCTTTAAAAATTTAGTTCTGAATTTACCTCTCTACTTCCTACCTCCTCTGGAATCTTGTTACTGACTTACTTCTATTTCTAGTAGTTTCTCATATTACTTTTTATTTCACACCTCCAGCTTTTCCTGCTTACGCGTCCTTTTTTTTCCCTCCATGATTAATCAGCATCCTCTCAAAAGGCTCAGCAGCACTTAATTTGGAGTTCTTTGTTGCAACTACAAAGATTTACTTGTTTGTCTTTGCATACTTGAAATTGTGCACCCACCTTTTTCTGCAAGGTATGTACTTGCAACTGGTCTGAAGCAATAATATTTTTGTTTCTGTGTGGTGCCTTAAAAGGTTATGATTTTACAGAATATGAAGAGGATGGTGGCTTGTTAAGATACATTTGCATTATTGGCAGTATGGTATTGGTTTTACTGCTTCAGATGAAGCATTTGGTATTTTTCAGGCCTGTTTTCCTTAAGTTAAGCTTTAATTCCATGTTTTAAGTACCCCTGTAAATACTCTGATTCTCTAATGGGCTGAATAACTGAATCTCCTCTTGGTCTAAGTACGAACTGTTCATTACTTCTGGGAATCTAGATTAGATGCCTACTTAAGAGAGATTTGGCAGTGTCCTGAAAGTAATAGCAAGCTGAGAGGGACGTGTAGGACGTGTTAGCCCAGAGCTGAACCAGGTGTCCCGAGTCCATTATCAACCCTGAAGTCTTAAGAACAAGGATTTGCATAGCGGCATAACTATTGCTGCCTTGTTTTCTTCCTAATTCGTAACACTGGCTGCTATTTTAAGAGTGGGGAAGTATTGACTTGATGCTTTTGTAGTTACAACCTCAACGTTTCATTCCTGAGCGGTAACAGCTATTTCAGAGCCCATCATTATGTACATAATTATGATTGTATTTTCTTATGTGCACTGTTCTGCTCTTAACCTATGTTGAATTTCAGCTGTCAGTTTATCACTTGCCTACTTGGTGTCAGACTAAAGAAATCTGATGAGATGGAGCTCTCAGGGAACCTCTGTAACATTACTATTGTCAAAATCTAAGCTTGGTTTGCCAATACTATGTGAAAGGTGAGAGCTGTTGCCCCAAAGAACTTGCTGTCCAAACAGCCATACGAAGAGGGAGGGAGGCAGGTACAAAAGTGTCTTGCCCAAGGTCATGCAGAAGGTTGATTGGAGAGTTGGGATTATGCCCTATTGCCCTAAACTTGCAACTATGCAACCAAAACCCATATTCCTTGTGGAGTTGCTTTTTATTTTAACAACAGAAAATGGTGAGTGCTCTTAGCCTTGAACTTTGGATTCTGAAGTGAATTCAGCTGAGCAGGAGATGTAATTTGTGTGCTGGAGTCTGTGTAAGCGCTTGCCTTTTGAGGTGCTTTCCTGAAATCAAGCTCCTGCGGTAGGTTTGTCTGAGTATGTTGGGGTATTTTACCCTTCTGTGCAGGAGAAAATGTGCATTATAACCCCACGTAGTTTTTATAAAGATAGAAGGAGAAATACGGAATGCTTCCAAGAGGTTCTTAAACCTCTTAAATCTTTCCTGCTCCACAAGCAGAAGTCTAATGAGGGAGTACTTTCTGTCCTTACAGCGCCTAGTGCAGGAGGTCCTGAGCAAGACTCAGATTCATCCCATGTTAAATTAAATTACATCCCATGTTCATGCCTGGGGTTGTTCCTCCTAAGGTGCGGGATTTGGTGCTTCTTGCAGAGTTTCATGATGTTCCTGCCAGCCTGTTTCTCCAGCCTGTCAAGGTCCCTCTGGGTGGCAGCACGACCCTCTGGAGTATCAGCCACTCCTGCCAGGTTGGTGTCATCTGCAAACTTGCTGAGGGTACGCTCTGCCTCATCGTCTAGATCATTAACAAAGATGTTAAACAGGACTGGACCCAGTATAGACCCCTGGAGTACACCACTAGTTACTGGCCTCCAACTAGACTTTGTGCCACTGATCACCACCTTCTGGGACTGGCCGTTCAGCCAGTTTTCAAATCTACCTTAGTGTCTGCTCATCCAGCCCATACTTCAACAGCTTCTTTATGAGAAGGATCCTATGGGAGACAATGTTTGAAAGCTGTACTGAAGTCCAGGTAGGCAATATGCGCTGCTTTCCCATTGTCTACCAGGCCAGTCATTTCATTGTAGAAGGCTATCATGTTGGTCAAGCATGACTTCCCCTTGCTGAATCCATGCTGACTACTACTGATGATTTTCTTGTTCTTCATGAAAACAGTTTCCAAGATAGCTGCTCCAGAATCTTAGAAATAAATGAAAATTCTCTAAAAATTGGAAAAGAGCAAGAGCATCCATACAGCTGAGGGCCGCTTACAGATGCATCTGGCATTGATAGTGTGTTCCTGACCTGGTACAAGACTATAACCCTGTTCCTTTTCCCAATAAAGCAAGAGCTGCTTGTGATTGTGGAGAACTTACTATGCTGCTTACAAGCACTTTCTGTACCAGTAACTGCAGTACGATGGGATAATGATTGGCTGCTTTGGAGAATTCATGCCTTTAGGTGATGAGGCACTTGTCCTTAAAAGAGGAATAGGGATTGATTGTGTTAGCAGTGCACTGTCTGTTAATTTGCTGTCAGCTGAACAATGAAAGCGTACAGCCTGTCTGCAGCCAGAGGGTTTATTTGCTACTTTGAAAACTGTGGTTTTTCAGGGGCTGTCTGGATTTCTAAATCTTACATTTGTATTTCTGTAGGAAGGAGACCCTTCAAGAGAGACAGGCATCGTGGTGGGTTGTCGCACCACCACTTCTAGGTCCACTCACTGGCCAAACTACCGCTCCTGCTCAGTGGCAGTCAGTGCCTGAGTTTGGGCTTCACGCCTGTGCTAGAGGAAAGAATTGAGCTTTTGTGAAATTCTGGATGTGTCAGCCAGGAGATTTGGCTTTCTGCTGTGCTGAGCTGCAGAAGAGGTGGGTTTTTCATAGATGGGTTTCAGAGCAGCACCTGGGCTTGGGAATTTTTTTGGTGTGTCCTATAGGCAAGATTTCTAATAAAGGACTTCCCTCTTGCCCTGTGATGCCGAAGATTTTACTCCAGCTGCATAGCAGTTAAAGAGCAGTCCCAGAGCCTTTATCATCTGATCAGTTTGGCTTATGTGAAACTTCATTAATTTTCTCACCACCTCAGGGCCTGCCTTCTCCTTTGAAACCCCCCATGGACTTTCAGAAATGTGAAGGCTTTGAGGTTAGCGCTGGACTAAACCCATCAGCAGGGAGGCACTGATGGGCAGCAGGTGACTGACTCCTTACACCGTGTTCCTCCAGAGTGTGATGGAGACTACAAGATAGCAGAAATACAGACTGGTCCTTGTATCTGCTCTGTGAAAAGAGACTTTTGCTGTCCAAGACTCCAATGCTCATTTCTTTTGAATCCTGTACACCAGATCCAGACATTTTTGGGAAAGCTTACCTTAAAGTGTGAATATTCTGTGTTGATTCATACTGCAGGACCAGTCAAGGGCAAGCCTGGTGCTGTGTGACCATGGAAAAACAAAGCAATTCCTGCAGAACATTGCTCACGTACCCGCACTGACTTCTGGTTATGGCTGTAAAAGGGACAATTGTGAAGTCCACCTGGAGATAAGCAGGCACCTCCTGGAAGGACACACGATACTTGACTGAGTGTTTAATATGTGAACCCCATCTCTGCCCTCCTTTGGCCCAAACCAGCATTTTAGGCAGGTGTTTTTCACCTGTGATGTAGTTTAGTGGATAAATACACCTGCTTTTCCTTTTTCTGAATGTTGGCTGGCTGCGGTGTTCTGGAGAACCAAGTGTTTAAGCTAAGGAGGTAGGAGTGCCGGTGCTCGGCGTAGTGGATGAGAGATGTTTGTGGGTATTTTGAGGTGTTGGTTGATTGAATAACTGGTCTGTGTGTGAGAGGAGACAGATCTCATGGGAAGGCTGTCATCAGTGCCTGTTACGCATTTGCAGAGTGAGCTTGAAGATGAAACTTTTCCTCAAAGGACTGCAGCGACATTTCATGCAGCATAGAGGATGATAGGATTTTTCAAGGATGCAAAAACTGTCAATTATATGAGTTGCTTATAACATTAGCCAGCTCCAGAGCCTACGGGCTTTAACCCCTGGGCAGCTATAGACCTAATCGTAGATACTCATGTCTTGTGTCAGGAGCAACAAACAAGTAGCTGTTCCTTTCTCCTCCTCACTGAAGGATCTGTGAACTCTGAAACTTTCCTCAAATGAGCGCTTAGGTTGGTAAGATCACCTTTCTCTTTCTGCAAGTCAGTGGGTTAGACGTGCTGCTTGCCTTGAATGTCCAGGGTGATTTTACCTCCTATTTACTGCAAAAAATCTTTTGCGTCACTCGAGATACAACTCAGCAAGTTAGTGGCAAGGAGGAGAAAATGCAGTAAAGTCTGCAGGACTTTTAACTGCTGGAAAAAAAGGTGGGAAAATCTAAAGTCTTCCAATTCTTTTTTCTTCAAGAGAGAGCAATGGATGATAAAGTCCCTGTCTGTATGCCCTTGCTTGATAGCTTACCCAGCATTATGCAGTAGCTGATAATAAATACAAATGTGATCCTGGAGTGAGCTGTGCTCCATTAGTGATCTTGCTGTCTGTGTCAGGTGGGGCTGGGCGTTGCTCGTGGCTTTCTGTACACAGGAGCAAACCCACAGCTTTCCATATCGGTAAGCAAAGCCCTGCTTGAATGGGGGGAAAAATGTATATTGAGGTGGAAAAGCCGCAATGGAAGAGCGGAGATGTGAAAGCCAGAGAAAACATTGCAGTTAATTGGAAAAGGGATAGTGTGTGTACTTCTGCAGATTTTTCCTCTCATATCTGCTTTCTCTGATTTCTGATCCCTGCTGAGGTCATGATTGTGGCTTTACAGCATTTCTTTTTTTTTTCCTTTTCTTTTTAGCATCAGGAAATAGGGAAATCCCAAGGCACAGGGATTCGTGCTGCATCTCATTCTTGTTAGAACAGAAATGTAAGAGCACAGCCTTATGTCTTATATCCAGATGGTGTTAATACACCCTGAGCTTTCAGCCCTGTAGATATGAGCAGCAGGGGACAGGGGACCGAAGCTCTGCTCCCACCGGACTGTGCCTCCTGTGCAGGACGTCCCGCTGCCCTGCATGGGCAAGCCTGAAGGCTGGTGCTTGCCTGCCCACCTCCCAGCAGTTTTAATGCACTGTCTCTCCAGCAATTTGCTTTACAAGATAAACCAGCTAACCTTGGGGATGGCTAAAGCAGGTGCCAGAGATTTTGCAAGGATGCTTAAAGCTCGACAACCTCACCTATATGGAAAACAGGATCTTTCCCAAGAAGATGACTAACCCTTTCCTTGCTTCTCTCCTGCTTCTTATTCCTCCTGTAGAAAGAATGTGTTTTTTTCCAAAGCAGTTTTTAAGCATCTCACCACTTTATAGCCCTTGAGTTGTTTTTCCTCTCCCAGTCTCTAAGGTGTGATCTCTAGCTTCCACTGGAGAGCTTGCAGCAAGTCAACAGCTCAGGAATCCATGTGGTCCTGCCAAGACAAAGGTCTTCAACTCATCACAGATTTCTCCACCTTTTGCCGTGGGCAGAAAGCTAGGTAACTTTTTTGGACTTTGCTGCTTCGAACTTGTAAAACTCGTATAGCAACTGTGAACGAAAACTCAAATGATACTCTAGCAAAACACACAAAGCTCCTCCAGCACCCACTCCTCTTGTGAGAATGGGAAGAGAAAACCAGTGGCTTGTGCGTCATTTCAGGAAAATGTTGGGATTCTGCAATTGTAGTGATGCAGAGTTGTCAATGGGAGAGGATATGGCCTGGAGCAATTCACAATGACTCGTCTTCCCCTGGATGGATGCTTTCTACCTGATAATTTCAAAGTGTTTTTCTTAGTTTTATTTCTATCCGGCAGGTTGCTTTATTCATGGGCAAAGCCTAACGGTCTTTGTTTTTCCTGCAGCGTTTCTGCAGGCAAAGCTTGGGGAACATAAAAGCCTGGGATCTTGAGGCTGCTATCAGTTTTTATATTAAAAAATAATGATGTGGTTATCATAAAATCAATACATAATTTTTTTTTTCTGATTTAAGGGAAAAAAAAAGGGGGGGGGGGGGCTTAACTGCACGGCAAGGATTTGCCTCACCAAGCCCGGACTGTGTGAAATAGAATTGATTATTTGTCACTCTGGATGCATCAGAAGAAGGATGGAGATGTTTCTCCAAATGTGATGTTTTCTTTTCAGTGCCAGGTGGGTGTGTGGTAGCAGTTCAAAGCCATGGAAATCAGTGGAGAGGGGAGACTGAGTTTCCTGCATGGGAAGAGCAAAATCACGTTTAAAAACCTGCTTGAGCAGGCAGCTGCAGAAAAGCCACCAAGGTATGTGACATCTGACAGTGGGTGGTGCTGCTGTGATAATTACTACATGTAGATCACTCCTGGGAAATGCTGTCCTGTTCCCTACTGGGACCTTTCTCTCCAAAACCCAAAAGCTGTTGCCTGTGTGCAAAATGGGAGACCAAGGATCCGGAGCTGTGCAAGGGACTGAGAGTACCTGCTCCTAAGTGTTTGACCTGTATCTCTCTAATCCAATCTTGTCTCAACACCTTTATAGAGCACCTAATCTTTGTGATATGAAGATGCCAGCTCTAATACCAGAGGTTAGCAAAAAGTAATCTGTCTAGGTCAGGTTGCAGCGCACATGGGGTTTGGCTGGAAAGTCTCCAAAAGCTCATCATTCCCAGTCCCTGCTGCATCTTAAGCCTTGATGACCTGGTTGTGCTGCCCGCTCTCCCAGCAGAAATGGCATTGCCATTGCTAGCGAGAGGCCACAAGCCTCTCTGCAACTTTCCCTTCTGCTAAATTTGCAAGGCTGAAGCGTCAGGCTGGCGATCAACACGTGGGGAGAGCTCGCTGTGTGAAAGGGAGCTGGGTACCAGGTCTCTGTGGCTGCTGGAGCGTGGGAGGATTAGCAAAAAGGCCTTGAAAACGTGGGCACGGGCTGAAAACAGAAGCCTCGGGGCTATAAACAACGCGCTGATGGTCAGTGGCTGATCACTGAAGTGCAACCTTGAGAGACTGGCTTAGGTGTCACAGCAGCAGCTCAGCAAGAAAACGGCTGAGCGGTGGGATAAGGGGCCTGATGCTGCCTGGGAAAGCAGCACCTTCAAGCAACGTGTAACCCAGGGGGTGAGGATAAAAGTCTGCCTGAGCACTCAAACGTCTTATAAAAGGACAAAATAGGATTATGCGAGCCAGATCGATCATATAAGCACGGCCCACGACATACTCGCCACTAGCAATTACAAGCACTCTTGTCTTTCTTGGGTTTGTGCCACGCAAGCCATTCAAAAGATTATAAATATTTTAAACAAGCTGTTTGCATTATTACTTGCTTGTAGAATACAACCCTGGTAGTGAAGGAGATCCCCATGACTGATTCTCGGGCTGAAACGACTGCATGGCTCCAGCTCAAGAAAAGCACCGACACCCCTGTCTCACAGATTGCTACCACCCGTTATCGTACCATACCACTAACTGGAAAGGGAGGTCAGTTCAATACTGGTTTCCTGGCTGGGCAGTCACCGAGATGAAGCTCCGTTCCTCCCTGTATAGGTAAAGATGTCTCTGCTTCCCTTAGATACGTGCAGAAATGCCAAGTAGCTTAGCTCAGCTCCTGTGCTCCTTGATACAAAGCCCCGTTCTGCACACCTATTGATTCGGTGCAAGATGGGGAAGTTAAATCTCCATCTTGGCCAAAAAGGGTTTTTCTGGAGTTAAGGATGAAGCTGAGAGCTGCAGTCGCAGCATCTCGGTCAAATGTGGGTTTTAAACCTGGGAGAAAGGTAAAAGGGCTCTTGGCTGGGTCAGTTTTAACTAAACAACCACCCTAAAATATTAATGGTCATTAAATTATGCTTTTGTTTGCTTCGGAGACAGCTTCCTACAGGACACGGCTGGGAAAGGTGCTGGCAAACATCGCTGCTCCGAGTGCCTCTCCTGTGGAAACCAGAACTTGGGAAGGTCTTGAGAAGCCATCTGGACCATCCCTCAGCCCCAGGGCAGGATCAGTGCTGGCTAAGACTGTTCCCAGCGTATTTGCCCAACCTGTTCCAAAAACCTCAAGTGATGCTGAGCCACCCGCCACCCTCTCTGACCGTGCAGCCTGGTGTTTGTGCTCTGTCAAGAGGAGAGATGTCCTCATTTCACCATCCTGGACCATATTTTATTTAGTTTAATCTAAAATCTAAACCTGTTTTTGGGACCAGCTTGCTTCTCAGCGGTTTTCTTTTATTATTATAATTTTTATGTTGTTCTTTTTAGATCCCAGACAGAAATGCTGTTGAACAGTGAGTAAGGGGTGAAGATCCTAGTGCACCAGAAATCCCCAGACTATGTGTGAGGGCTCCCCTGTTTATTTAAACTGCCTGGCACCACTTAGATGCCCAAGGTGCTTTCTCTGGGCGAAAAACAATGGTATCTAATATGGGAATGAGGCATTGAGGTGCTCCAACTCCTACGATGGCCTTGGCTGGAGTTTGGAAGCTGCTTTCTAGAAATTGGCCATGGGGAAAACAGAAAGCAGATGTGTGGAGACCAAGGATGGTCCCATCTGAGATCTTTCTAGGCCAATGCACAGAGCAACTGGAGCAAATCCCAATTATCAACCAGATGCTTTATTCACTTTAAGATGATTTCCTGGGGACCAGATTCAAGGGAGGATGTAGGTCCTGGGTGAACGGCCTTGGTTTTGCCCATGGAATGCAGAGAAGTAGGTGCTTTGCTGCTGAACAGGCACCTCTTAAATCCCAAAACACTCCTGGAGCATCAGGAGCAGCCCTCCATCCAGTCGGCTGCCTCGAGGCTGGGTGCTCGCCCCGGGATTATTTAAGCCTTTTCACCATTTCATCCAAGGGGGTGGCAAAGCCTCTCTGCCTCCCTGACCAGGTGGTGGAAGCATCTTAATGGGAACCTTAACCACCAGCCTCTAATACAGGACCTGAACACACCTACGATGCTGTGAGATGCTCCTACTGGGAAGTTTTTGGAGCTGAACTGACAGAGTCCAGGAAAGATCAATGTTGCAGAAAAAAAACCAGCCGAGGAGTTAGGCATCTTCCAAGCTATGCAGGCACGGAGCAGGATGTTATGGACAACAAATTTGGACCTAAACATCCAAGCATGGATTTTGATGGACACGACACCCAATTTCATTATTGAGTCTAACCCTGAGTATATCACATTGTTTCTTTTGCCATGCCCTGGAATCATGTGCTGGAAATATTCTTCCAGAGATGAACTGCTGATCCCTATTTATCCCAGGCAATAAACCTGTAAAAATCTGGATTTGTGTTTTATAGAGATTTGGAAGCTCATCACTTCAAGGAATGTTCCCAGAGTACAGCACCAGGTTAGAGTCGAGCTCTTGTTCCTGCCAGGGGCGGCTCAGCTGAGCTCCGGGGCGGTAGACAGGGAACTGGGGGGAAAAAAGTTTTACCAGCAAGATAACAGCATGTCCTCCACGATGCCCTGTGGATCCAGGATGCCTGGAGACGCAGCATTAGGTCAAGCTGCCAACCGTCCCAGGAGGTACCTGCCCAGGGCCAGATCCTGCACAGGGACCCTCATGGATAGATGCTGGCACTTGAGCACAGCTCTGCTCGCTTGGGTTCCCTGAGCAAGCCGGGGCAGCGCCAGGCTCTCCTCCTTTAGTTGCTCCCCATTGCTGAGCCGTGAGCTGTACTGGGATGGCTGCAAGACCCTGTGCACGGAGTGGGGCTCAGCACCTTCCAGCAAGGGGTGGAAGGAGCCTGAAGGACACAAGAGGGGCTTCACGGGCTGTGGAGTAGCATCAGGGCTTGCTGAACTGCCTCCAGAAAGCGCTGGCTGCTGCTGCTGGAAAATGCGGTGAAAAGCAGGTTGCTGTCATGCCGCCCTGGCCTCGGGCATGGCTGGGGTGTCCTTCTCTTGCACGTGGGTGTTGGGCCACGTGGAGCGAACAAGGGCTTTTCTTTACCTGCTGGGCTATGTCTGGCAGCGGCACGTGGATGTCTAGCCCAGCTGCCTTGAATTTTCCCTGCCTGCGGCCCTTTAGGGTTGCTAAATGTCCTGGGAAATTCCATTTTGGGATGATTTTTCCCCGAGAAAATGGTTGCCTGCCCAATTTGACTGCGCAGAGACCCAGCCCCAGCCTGTCCTGCCATGTTCTTCAGGGGCAGGGAAGAAACCAGCTGCTGTAACTGGTTGCTGGAGGGAAGCCCAGCAGCCCATGCCACTAAATCTTCTATGCTTTTGTCCCTCACACAGTGCTGAGGCTCAGGGACATCTCCCCATGCAGCAGCCATCCCTCCCGGAGCAGGGCAGAGGCAGCAATGCCATGAAAGATGTTGATGTCCCTGCCATCCCTGCTGGAATTACAGCTCTCATAACAGAGCCCGGGGAGCACTTTTTTTGGAGTCCTCCTCACCCACTGGCTTAAACGGGTTTCTCCAGAGAGGGGTTAAGCCAAATCTGGCAGACTCTGCACTGGAGCGGTTGAAGAGTGTTCACTTTCAGCATCACGGTGGTCTGGATGGGGCTGGAGCCTGCAGTAGATGGGCAGGGAGGCTTTGTACCACCACGGCCACCGGCACAGGGATGTTTTGAGGAAGGTCTTGGTGACTCCAGAAAGGAGGAACAGTTCTGCAGGGAGCAAAGACACAGCAGAGAGCTCATGGTATCACTGTTAACCACCAAGATGGATGCAGGGGGTCCAGTCCTGGGTAGCTTAAGAATTAGCTCCAAGCCGATGCCTCTTTCTACCTCCAGGGAGGGCAGCAAAGGAACCACAGTAAAAATAAACAGCTCTCCCAGGTGATAATGCTCCACCTTCTGCTGCAACCTGAGCTGCAGGTTGAATGGTAGAGATTAAGCCACATGGACCTGATCGTGCTCCAAAAGTCTAGGCTCAGCTCATGTCTCATGCCAGCCCCGCACCAGCTGTCCCTGCTGTGATCCCAGGAGAAGGGGATTTGCACATCCTCAGCATGGGGGTTAGCACGGCAGGATCTGAACCTCCAGTTGTGCAGGTGGGATACCCCTCTCAAATGCCATTTACCTCCCCGGTCTCTCCTCCCAGGCTCCCAACAGCACAACTCCTCCGGCTGAGCATCACCCAAGGACCACCACAAATGCACGCAGGTTGCCAGATCTGAGTTTCTGCCTCCCTGGTGTTGGAAGCAGTTGAGTTTTCCCAGCTTAGCCTTGTTCCACCACAAAGAAGATGGGATCGATGCTCTGCTGAGCTCAGAAGATTGGTAGAGGTGATGCAGGAGGCCAAAGCCCCGTTATCCCACCCACATCCATTGCATTCAATTCTGTACTGGTCCTACCAGGAAAAAAACCCACCGCAAACCAAACGAAAAAAACAGTTCCCACTACCTCCCATTCCTTTCTAAGGCTCTCAGCTCCTTGTCACCTCTCTGCCAGCCCTGCTGCCTCCCGAAAACGAAGGGTTAAAAGCTCCGAAATTACAAGAACTTCCTCCTTTCTGCAGTGCCTGCCTCCAGATGACGCTGGGTTCTGCCGGGCTTTGCCCAAATATGTCCGTTTCCTTTTAAAAGAAGAAGGAGGAGGAAGGAAGAAAATAAAAATAAAGAAGAAATATATATATATTTAAAAGCAAGGCACCCAGGAGTCCGAGCACAGCC
Organism: Haliaeetus leucocephalus; assembly: GCF_000737465.1. Lineage (NCBI taxonomy): Eukaryota > Metazoa > Chordata > Aves > Accipitriformes > Accipitridae > Haliaeetus > Haliaeetus leucocephalus. The sequence goes on along the minus strand of NW_010973187.1, from coordinate 16,658,444 downwards.
CTGCCTCCAGCCCCCCCTCCATGCCGTTCCGCAAAGGTAGGGGCTGGATTTTGGGGGGGGGGGGGCACACATATACAGCACCCCGGGATGCTCCTCCTGGCCACGGGGGGGGACACACACACCTAAGGGACCAGGGTTGGGATTGGGGTCCGTGTCCCGTGGGATGCTTTTTGGCAGTGGCTGGGAGATGGGAGCAGCGGACTGTGCCCGGTTTTGCCGCACCGCGGGGTTTTGGGGGAGGATGGGGGGACACGATGCTGGGATGGGGGGTTTGGCGGGGGGAGTGTAAGAAATGTAGCCTGTAAAGGGTAACTGGTTTTTCTTCGTGTCTCCCTGCTCTGGGGGGAATAAGCTGCTCTGGGTGGTGCAAAGGCTGAGGACGAGAAGGAAGCAGGACGTTTGTGGGCAGGGGGATGCTGCTGGGGGATGTTTTGGGAGATGCAGGCTGAGAATTGGCAACCTGCGTGCATTTGTGGTGGTCCTCGGGTGATGCTCAGCTGGCGGAGTTGTGCCGTTGGGAGCCTGGGAGGAGAGACCGGGGAGGTAAATGACATTTGAGAGGGGTATCCAACCTGGGCAGCTCTCTTTCACGACGTGGTGCTCTCCAGTCTGCACCCCAAACCATCTCTTTTCCCAAAAGCTCCATCCCAGCAGCTGGCAGAAATCCCCCCCTTGCCATCCCCTGGCTTGGAAGCGTGGGCCAAGAAGGACCCAGCTAGGAGTCCTAAAGCCCCGTCAAGCTGCTCCTGTGCTTCCCCAGAGGTGGATGGATGAGTTTTCCATCCTCCCTGGCCTGCTGTGAAGCAGAGACCCTTGGTGTCACCTCCTCCTCATCCCGGCGGGGTATCATAGTGCGGGCATTGGGGGGGCACACAGCAGGATGCTCGCGGTGGCCCCTTGTCCTAGCAATTCTATTGGGAAGAGAAAGAGGGGGAAAAAACTCTTCTCCAAGAGACACAAAAGCCAGGGGAGGCAGGGTTAAGTCGGGATGTGCAAGGACACAGGGGAGAAGATGCTGCTCAGCCTCTAACCCAGGTGCTTTGCCGAAGTGGTTCGGTGCCTCTGGGCCGGTGGTCAGCCCAGTGCCGCGCCAAGGGCTGGCAGTGCTGGGGCAGGGGCAGAGGGTACCGTGGCGGAGATGTTACACGCTGAGCCTGGCGTGGCATGAAAGGGCAGCAGGGAGGGAATGAATATTTGGGACAGAAGGTTGGATTTGGTTTTCTCACCTCTCCTTGCTCTGGGGAGAATTTTTCGGGTGTGCGGCAGTTTGCCCACAGTGATGTTCACGGAGCCTGTGATGTCAGGCACGGAGATTTATGTTGCCTTTTAAGGCTCAATGAAGTGCGATGTGGTTCACACCCTCACATCTTGACAGCACAACAGACTTCAGGTCTTGATTTAATTTTAGGCGATAAACGGATTTGTTTAAAGCAGAAGAAGAGATGCTGGGGGGGTGGGCGGTTGGAGGAAAGCGGAGCGTGTCAGGCTTTAAAAGCGCTGAGCGCTTGGGGGTGGGCACGGAGAGCTGGGGGGAAATTCCCATGTTGGAGGGCAGCTCGCGTGGCCCCGCTGCAGCCTCAGCAGGGATTCCAGTGATAAGAACGATGGGCAGGTCTCCAGCACTTGGGGACACGTGGTGGGTCTGCAGTCATGAGGATGCACTTCCATGCGGTCTTGCCCAGCACACCTGAATTGGGGAAGACCTATTTGTCGGGGCACCATGCCTTGCTTGCCATCCCCGCTAGATACCTGGGGCACAGCTAATCTGCAAGTCCTTTGGACCCTGCTATGGGGAATTCGGTTCTGCAACCATCGCGTCACCCTTGCAGCCATACCTCCTCTGCAAACTTCCTCTAGAGGTCAACCTTGAAATGCCAGAGCAGCTGCCAGCAGCTCCTTGTGTCAACTTGCAGTTCCACCATGCGAAGGTCCAACATGGCACAGAGGCCAGCGTGGAGGGGTTTTGTCCCTCGCTTGTGCACGTGCATGCTCAGCTCATGCTGGAGACCCCCCCAAGGACCCCTTCTTCTTGCAGATGGAGGCTGTAAGACTCGCTTAGACTAGAAGAGACCTGTGCGAGTTTGGCCATGGCAATGCTTGTAGAGGTTCTCTGTACGGCCTGGCTGCGGTCTGTGTAGACGTGACCCCCGCTGAGAGCATCCCGTTGGGTTGGTGGGACCCCATGTCACCAGCCGTGCCTGGAGCACTGCTCAGGGCTGCCTGGGCTTCCCATGGACACATCTATAAGCCACCAGGCAGAGGGGTTGTGGAGAGCACGGTCTTCTGGCTGCCCTTCAAAAGCTGCACAGGGTGAGCTGTGCATATCCTTAGTTTGCAGGAGAGTTGGGCATGAAGGTATTTTCCCTGTAGTTCAACTTGGTGCATTAAAAATCCTTGCTGAAGGTGGTGGCCTCAGTCTGATTTAGAGTCAGGATGCCTGCCCGATCCTCCCAGAGGAAAATGAGGACTCCAGCCAACTCAGTGAGGAGGCTGTGCCTTTCCTTTGGGAGCCTTTTGGGAGCAGCGACCCACCCCAGGGCTTACTCACCACCACCCAGATGTGGGCTGTGAAGAGAAGGCTCTGCCTAAAGGCTGCTGCTTTGCAAACCCCAGGTAGCTTGAGGCACAGGGAGACTTTGTGACGTGCATTTTGGAGGCCCTGAGCCGTCTTTGCACACCCCTGCGTGTGGAAATGGAGTATCCTGGGGAGTAAAATGCAAACTCCACCCTAGCTCTGCCGGCTTCTCTCCGCTTGCAGCTTCGGCATCGCTTTCCCTGCTCTGCCAGCAAGTCTGGGCTAAATCCTCATTGCCTTGGCTCTGTTCTGCCTCCTTTCTCTCTGGGCATTGTAGCCAGTGGCATTGCCCCAGGATCCCCATTTCATGTCTGTACAACAGTTGCCATTTAGCCGACCTCAAGGCTTTTGGCAGTTTCAGATGTTAAAGGAAGGTATTTCTAGCAGAGATGTTCGAGGACAGCTAGAAGGAATGAGCTTATGGCAGGAATTAATTTCTTGCAGCATCACTGCATCAGCTGGGAACGCTGGAAAAAGTCCTGATTCCCAAGAGATGCTGTTACCCTGGCAAAGCAGCATCCGTGGCTACAGCTTTACTGGCAGGAGGTGTTGGGAGCTTTCACCTAAAATGCCCTTCGCCCCGCCTGAAAAATATGATTTAATTACTGCGGCTGACACAAGGAAGCCTGGGAGCGTGCAGGTAATAAGCAGCCAGGATATTGCCAGAGAGCAGGACGTTTGTCATTTATTTAAAGGACAAATGAAATCCTGATGGTATTGCTGGCTGGGAAGGAGCTGGAGATAAGACTGAAAGCCAGTGAGCAGGGATTGAATGCACGATGCTGGGAGTGACTGGTTCCCCAGGGTATGGGTACAGCCATTAGCAAGTTGGCAAGGGCAAGACAGATGCCTGATGTAAGGTGCTTCCCAGCTGAAAAGAAAATTATTTACGGGTAGGTTGGCTTCGAGCTGTTGGATGGGGGACCTGCTGGGTGCTGTTTGGATCACTGGTCATCAGGGTGCGTTACTGTGGGACTGGTGCGAGCAAAGGATCCTGCGTGGTGATGCGTGGCTCGAATCGGGCACGAAAGAGGACTTTTGTCTTTGATGAGGGGGCAGATTCTGGAGTGGTTGGTGTTGGTTTTGTCTGTTGATGGTCTTCTCTGGGACGGGCAAGGAGGATCGTGCTGGTGGCAGAGGTGGGCCTGGATGGATGCAGGTTGTGGTTTGGAGTGGTGATGGTGGACACCGTGCTCCTGCAAAGGGGCTCTGCTGACATGGACATCGGCTGCGGTTGTGCAACACCGGTACAACCCCAAGCAGAGACAGCTTGCACGACTGTGCTGAGCACGCTGTCTTTGCGGGATAAACAAGAACTCATAGCAAGGTGGAGATCGGAAGAGCCATGGGCATGGTGGACCAGTGTTGGGATCCTGTGCAGCATCTGGAGGAGCAGCCAGGGCTTGCACAGGCAAGAGAAGAAGGAGGGATGCTGGAAAAAGCGCAAGCACGGGGATTGGGGAGCTTCTGAGGGGTCTGTGGCTAAAACCTGAACTCTGTCCTTCACCTGCTGGGCTGGCAGTGGGAAAGCAAGCTGTGCCTCATGGTCGCTGCACACATGAGTTGAATTAAACATCTCTTCCCAGGTTGAGAACAATCTGGTGGGTGTCCTTGCATATGTCATATGGGGTGAGATGGCTCTTGCCTTCCTTAGCCCTCTGGAGTGAGGTGTACAGCGTAAGCCAGGGGTCCAGGACCCCCAGGAGGCTGGTTTGCTGATGGATGGGCTCAGCGGCCCCCGTGGCAACTGTCCCATTGCCACTGACGGCAAGGAGAGCCAGACACTTGGCTCCAAGGTGGCCGCACGCAGTTGAGATGAATCCAGCCTCAGGGCTAGCAAGGGGCTGGGGGAGCTGAGCCCCCACCACGCAGAGGGGAGCAGCAGATCTGAGAAACCATCCCTAATTTTCCCAGGGTCCTTCCTCCCCACATCACACCTACCTCCGTAAGGACTGATTTGCTCACCATCAGCCAAGTTGTCTGGAGATCTTGGAGACTTTATAACATCACCCCCCGAATCCAGCCCTGGGGATGCTTGCAGGGCACGGAGCTGCTCTGCAGAGATCTCACTGTGTGTCACATCTACTGACCCCGCTGCAGATATGTTGTGTCGGACGTCCCTCACGCACCACATCCCAGCCACCACGGGGTGCTTGTTTGCACGGAGGTTTGCAGCGTCCCACGACAGTGGGTGGAAAAAAAGCACCTGGTAGACCTGCACAAAGCCCTGCTGATGCCCACCCTCCCCTGGCTCCTTTCTCCCGGTGACCATCAGAGCGATCTCCTGCGAGCAGCTCCTATCCAAAGCTAGCAGAAGTTATTATACAGCTGGGAAACCGATAACAGGAGTTGTTTTGGCAGGAGAAATGCTCTGGTGGGGATGACGTTGCAGAGGTGATTTCTGCTACCAAGCACTGCAATTTCCAGACGCGTGGTGGGGGGAGTGGGTAGACAGCCCGGCTGCTGTAACAATACTGCTCTTTATTAAGCCTTTTTGCTTTCTGTTAGCAGAGGTTATGACGTCTTCTGGTCTCATTTCTGTTTGCTGTGATCAAGGAGGCTCTTGTTAGCAGGAGCAGAGGTGCCTTTTGCACATGAGCATGAAGGGAAAGGGCAGGACAGTGCCACATCCCGGTGTTATTATTTCTGCTGCAAGTCCCCTTCTCTGTCAAGCGCTTCCTTTATATCACAACTCGTGCAGATAGTCAGATTATAACACCCCCTGACGGGAAACTATCTGCTTTTGCCGAGCGATTACAACTAAGGGCGGAGATTTACCTTTCTGCAGCTTTTTGGTATTAAAAGGGATAATTTTGTCACTTTGGGATGCTTTCTGGCTTGCTGGCAATGCCCCACGAATCCACATGCTGCTGCGTTTGCTGGTCACGTCACCCGTCGCTCCTTGATGTCGTGCTTTCCTGGCAGCCCTGGAAAACGTTTTATCCAGCGCTTCCCATCAACGGCACCGGGGAGGATTTACGAGCGCTGATGAGCAATGCATCTGATGCGGAGAAGCCAAATGGGGAGTCGGGAGCTGCCTGGGGGGGGTCCTGCCCGCTGCAGCTCCCCGTGGGGGCTGTCCCAGTGACGATGATGATGTGGGCGTCTGCTCGCAGCCTTCTGCTCAAAGGGCAGGGAGGAAACGTGCGGCAGAGCTGGCCCGGGCTCTCCTGACTCACCAGCTCGTGCCTGAGTCAAACCATCGCCTTGTCTTCAATGAACACCTTTCCTGGAAGGCTGGAAACCCCCTCGTGTCCTGCTTTGACCCCTCACCAGTGTTTCTTGCCAGGGTATTTTCCTTCTGGCTTTTGGCTTCGTTTCATCCCCTTTCACCTTGGTGGCCTCTTGAACGAAACACAAGTAAATGACCCAAAGGAGCAGGTGTCTGTCCCCCCATCACACCCATCCCGACACGTCCCTGCAGCTCCAAGAAAGCATGTGGTGAGCATGACCTTTCCACTGCCTCTTTGACATTACACTTTCTTTAGTGTTTACGATCACTCATGGAGAGTTTTTAATGGGTTTAAGGAGCCACCGTGCCTAGCGGTCATGTTCTTGCTGGTGCTCGTGGGGTTGTGCACAGCCAAGCAGCAAAGCCCACCACGTCTCGTGGTGTTGATGCAGGGGAGGACGTGCCAGGCTGTGGTGGGGAGGTGGGATGCCCTTCGCTGCCACCAGCCAGAGGTGGGACCACCACCCAAATTTGACTGGGGTAGGAGGCTTGTAAAGGGTGTGCAGCTCCCTGTGGGAGAGCTGTAAGGTCCAGTGGGGGTTTTTGGGACCCACTCTGCACCCCAATCGCTCCACAGAAACCAGTCGGTGGTAAGAGATGGGTTGTTACAGCCTCTCAGACTTCCCGAGTCTGGGAATTGAAACCACGTCAAGATGCAGTTGCTGATAGCATCTCCTCATCTCCTAACCTGGGAGCAGGCAGATATGCCTGTAACCTGCCTTCCCAGGGCCAGCAACCCACCAAGCAACTTGGGACGCTGGAAAACCTTCCTCTTGGTGTCTTGCCTCACTCTTGCATGGATGGAGAAGGTGTCTCCTATGCTGTATTTACACAGTGAACAGGCAATGGCATGACCCCAGTGCTTTTTATCCACTCCACCGTCTGAAGACGGGGCTTGGCGGTCACGTTACGTAGGAAAAACCCAGCTGGCTGGGCTAGGCTGGGCTCGGACCGTGGAGAAGGGTCCGACCCCTCCGCAGGGAGCTCAGCGTGGGCTTGGGCTTCCCCCCAGTGCTCAGATCACACCACCGACACCCTCCGGGCCACTTCTCCGCCTGGCATCCCACCAACTCTGACTTTGCCATCAAGAGCTCGTGCCGGCAGGGCGGCTGGCGTGCCGAACCCTTCCCGAACACACCCTCAACGATGGAGAAATTCACCTCGGCGTAAAATGACTCCAAAGGCTTTAAATCAGGTGACCACGGGTTTTTCATGGAGCGACGTGGGAGGATTTCAAAACCAGCAGCCGGCGAGGCGTGATCCCTGTTTGCCTGGTGCGTGCGTGCACACACGCACACGCAGGCACGCACGTCTCTCCAGGGCACCCCGCTTCCCCCCCGCCCCGCGTAACTGTGTTTTAAGGCTGACAAAAAAAGGGCATGGGGAACAGGCCTTGGTTGGGAGTCAAGATCAAACCTACACAAGTAGTTTCAAATTTCCCTTGTGTTTTCCTCTGCAGGATTCCTTGTCCTCCCAATAATTATTAGGCTTTCCCTAATACCTAGGCAACTTTTCCTATATCTACCTTAAACTTTCCTTGCTATCGAGGACAGTTATCATTCTCCTTATAACATCCATTTTCAGACTGAAAGCTGTTCCCACATTTTCCACCCCAGGTTTCTTCTTTCTGGAGCACAAAAATGCTCTCATTTTGTGCTCTCCCATATACCCCATTCTGGAAACATCTCCTTGGTTGTTGCCCACCTTGTCCCATCCCAGATTAAACCTCTTCCCAAAAGCATGGGGCCCAGGGTGAGATGTGCCCTTCCCTGGTGCTGAGGAACCAGCACCATCCGGGCCAGAAAACCCAACCTCCTGCATTTTCTATAGCACCCTCCTGCTAAAACATCCTAGAATTGGGCTTTCCTTTTGGTTTTTCATTATTATTATTTTTTCTTTGGGGGCATCACACTGTTTGTTCATAGTTGGTTGCCGAGATTCTTTTTATTCCTCCTCTCCCCAGTCCTTCAGTCCTCATTGGAGGATTTCCAGCTTTATCACTTGAAGCGGGGGAAACTGAGGCACAGGAGGGTGCAGCCATACGCTGGAAGCTGCTGTGATTGTGGCTTTAGCTGCTCTTATCTGCCGATCCAGCGCTCTCTGCATCAAACCTGACCATGCCTGAGCGTCCTGCTGGGTCCCCCCATGTTGGTACATTTTGGTGCGCATCGCTGGACCGGACCTTACCGTAGTGCAACGCGGAGCTTTGAAATCAACCCATGTGGGTAGGAGCAGGGTGTTAAAACTCCACGCGGAGGGATTTGCGTTGGAAATTGGGGAAAGCTTTGCTCAGCCCTGAAATAGGTTATCCGAGGATGGGGTGGGGAGTCTGAGACAGACAAATATCTCCCTTTGAAATGGCTTGGGGAGAAACGATGCCGCTTCCAGGCTGGGGAAGGGTTGATGACAAATCTGCTGGGAAAAGGAGGTGCTGCTGTGTTCCTGTGCAACCCCAGCTCCGCTTCGGGCTCTCCCGGCGGGGCTGGCAGCCCTCGGCAGCCGGCATTTGGGCAGGGACGCGGCAGGGCTGGTGTTAAATGGCTGCAACCCTCCAGACAACCTGATTTATTCCCCTCCCTGACGCCTTGGCACTCAGCTCTGATGTTTGTTTGTCCAACCTGACGCGGGGAGAGCCTTTTGCAGGGGCAGCGAGGGGAACTTGTTTACGGATTTATTTTATCGGGTTTTTTTGGCCGTGCACGACCCACTGGCACGCGTCCACCGGCAGGAACCCACGCTCGCAGCCTGAGAGGAACGACAGGGACGCATGTGCCGGCCCGGGGAAGTAGCACGGGCTGTCCATGCTCCGTTCACGTGCACGCAGGGAGGAAAAGCTGCTGGGCTCTGTTTTCCTGACCTCGCCGTCACCCAGCACCGCCACCGTCCCTCCCAGCAGCCGCAACCTCCTCCGGAGACACGCGAAAGGGGCATGAGCAGTTATCGCCGGTGCTGAGGCGCTGCCGGGCTTTGCTGGTATTTCCAGGAAACCTGGAGAAGAGCTGAGCCTGGTAAACAAACAGGGCTAACGCCACTGGGTTGGGAGGTATTTTTCTCCCAGTGGTACTGGGAAAAAAATTGGGCGTCCTGCTGTCCTGCACCCGGATCTGGCCACAAGCCCAAAGGGGGGATGTGACTTCCCAGTTTCGGTCTCTCTGGAGCTGGGGTGCTCCAGCTGCTTCCACTGGAGGATAAGCAGAAGGACGGGTTGTGCTGCGCGTGTCTGGCTCGTGGGCTTGAAGGCAAGGACTAAGCGCCTGGCCCAAGGAGATTGAATTATTCTGCCCCTAAAAATGCAAACAAGCACTGCTGGGTTATCCTACACAAATGGAGAACAAAGGCTCCTTAGTCACCAATATAAATTTATTTGGAGGAAGTTTGTCCCTTCATCCCAGGTATGATCCAGGCAAGCATCCCACCTTGAAGCTAATAGGAGCCTCTAGCATGCCTGGTGCAGAAATTTGAGGTTTTGACTTGTTTTTTTCTCCTGCCCACTGATTTTCTTAGAAAACCTCCTTATTAGCAAGGGATTTCTAACAGGAACAGTAGGACACAGCTGAGGCTGTGATTTGGGCTTGGGCAGCCCAGCGAAGCCCCTCCACCCCCGGCACCACGGGATGCTGCCCCGCTTTGTGCCAACACCAGTGCTCCAGGGATGGATCCGTGCTCGCGAAACAACACTCCCTTTGCAAAAAAAATTAAAACAATAAAGAAAAAGAAAAAGCTGGTTGGTTTTTTTCCCCAGCCTGGATCCATTTCCCAGCTGGAGGGCTGGATCCTGTTCACAGCTGAAAATGGGCTTTGGGGCGGGAAGAGGGACTCAGAAGTGGCTTTGTCGCCAAAATCTCCATGTTGTTGAGCCGACCTGAGCAGGACGAGTCAAGACAGAAGAGGCACCTGTCAGCAGTGATTTTTGTGTTTATTTATTTCTCCAAGGTTGATTTGCCAAAGGTAGGGAATGGATTTCCACCTCTTACCAGCTGTGAAGAGCGTGTACATGGGGGAACGCAGTCAGCAAACCCTTCGGTTCTCTTAAACATGAAATCACCTCTGGTTGCTGCTGTGTTTCCCCTGTCCTTTTTTTCTTTTTGTAATTTTTGAGTGCAGCTGAGCTGCTCAGAAACTAACTCAAGTCAAACACAATGGTACTGTAAATACGAGAGCAATTTAATAAACCATTAAATGGTTTATGGCTGTTGCAAAGGCAGCAATTTGGGCAATTTCTTGGTGGAGGACGTGAGGCTGGGAAGAGGTCTCTTTGGGTATGGCTTTACCTGTGCAAATTTCAGAAACCCTATGGCTGCCTTTTCTGGCTTGGGTTTGGATGTTCTGCCGTGCTGGGCTTGCAGTGGTGGGGTTGGGTGGCCTTGACGGCTAATGGCCCGGCTGCAAACAAGACAAGACAAGGCAACGTGGGATGAGGCTGGCATGTGCCAGCACCGAGTCTTAGTCACCCCGTTTCATCGATGACTGGCTCCATCTGAATGCAAAAGGACCAGATTTTTGAGTAGCATTTGAAGGCAGCAGCGGCATGGGCTGCCAGGGATTGAGGCAGTTGCGTGTGCTCCTGCACGTGTCCAAGGGAGCTGTGCTTCTCCAGGCGTGGAGGGCTGGATTGGACCCTGCGTGAGATGCATTTTCCAGGGCTATTTACCTGGTCAGCTCTGGAATGAGCACCTGTGTTTAAGGCAGGACAGGGAGGGGGACATGCAATGCGTCTGTGCTCAGATATGGGGGACTGCAGCTACCATGACCCTCTGGCCACCCTTGCCTTCACCCCAAACCCATGCTGGTGAGATCCCCAATAGCCACAACTACAGAAAGACCTTGCTTTTGTATAACTGGCAGGTTTGGGAAAGGCTCTGGGCTTTGCCTGCACAAACCTCCATGGGTCTCGGCACCCCGGTGGATGCAGACTGTAGCTCCCGTTGGCTCAAGGCACAGATTGGGAGACCCAACCCATCCGTCTGATCCATGAGGCACCATAGGTGCCTTCACCCAGCAGTGGGGATGAGGTGCCCATCATTTAGGTGCCTGGGACTATCCAAGCCCGGGTGATAAATGCACAACATGAAGCAAAGGAAGGTCGTGCCTTGAGCCTGAGCTTGGCTCTCTTTTTCATTGGGATGTTGGCAGGAGAGCCTGCCCATGAGTTGGGTGGCCGTCAGATCTCTTGTTGACTCAAGCCGCTCTCTAGCAGTTGTTTTAATTCAGCCTGAGTGCCGGGTAAACAGCCGGGCTGGGAAATGTGAAACCCTCGCTCGGAGCTCGCCGTGGCTGCAGGCGTCAGCCCGGGGAGGTGCAAGCGGAGAAGCACGGACCCACCGGCGCGGTGCAGAGGAGCACGTGGGCATGGTGGGGATGAAGGTGTGGGGTGAGCCCATGTCTGCTGGAGTCATTTGTTTGGTTTACAAGGAGTAAGAAGGAAAAATTGAACCCTATTTGGGGCACAGAGTTTGCGCTGTGATTCCCTGATGAGTGGTCTTCCCAGAAAAACCGAAGCAGATGCAATGAAAGTGGTTTTCCCCCTTCTCCATCGTATTCAGTGGGGGCAAGTCGTGGTCAATGGCCAACGTGTGCTTCCACCTGTGCCATCGCCTCACGGCTCTGGCTCTCAGCTCAAGTAACAGCAGTTGTTTTGGAAGGAAACTGGGACACTCCCCAGTGCTATGAAGCATAGCATCTTCCCTTGTGATCCCTACCAAACTGCCAGGTACCCAAGTGCCAGTTTGCTACTCTGTGTTAAACTCCAGGGCAGAAATCTAAACATTCAGCTGAATTTTCTTTTTTTTTTTTTAATCCAAGGAGCTGTTAACAGCTTGTCATTGCAGGTTGGAAAATTTAAATGCATTTGAGAAAATATGTTGGCAGCCAGCTCCCCATATTGTTTCAGCTTGCCCCAAAATTCCAGAGAAATTTCCCGTTAATATTTTTCATGTCTGATCGGAAAATATTGGGGAAAGAAGAAACAAATTCTGTAGATATTTTTGGACAATTTTAGCCTTCTTTTTTCCTCCTTAGTCAGGTCTCCATGGCATGGAAATGATTAAACAAAATGCACAAATTAAAAACATCTGATAGGAATTAGATAAGCGAAAATCTTTGCCCTATAAGCAGAAAAAAATTAAGAAAACCCTGATAAGGAAATCTGGTTATTTAACTTCTGCATTCCAGCAATCTGTGTGATCTGATTCCAGTGATTTGGCTCCAAAAATTGGTTAGGAGAGCTGTTAGGAAATTGGAGATCTGAAAGGTTACCTGGGGGAGGCTTTGACTGTAGAGACCTCCAGCAAAAGATATGGAAACTCAGACTGACTCCTGCAGCTGAAAAAAAAAAAAAAGCCTCCTTGAGATAGCTGCTGTGTGAAGGGCAGAGCCTCAATCACTCTTTCATCTCTTGATCATTTTTGTTCCTGGTGCAGAGAATTCAGAAATCTTTGCCATCTCGTAATGGCTTTTCAATTGGTTGGTCCTGGGGCGTTTTTCAGTGTAGTTGTGGACCTTACTATTCTGAATTTCAACCTATTGACCATATGCTTTCTCTCTTGGTTGTCTTTCACAGACCTCCTAAAAGCAGTCCCTACAGGTCTCAGGTTTAAAAGCACATGGCAACAGTCTGGAGAAGTGGGACATTTAGACCTCACCTCTTGATGCCTTGTGATTTCCATCAGTTGAATGGAGAGGGGAACCCTTAGGGAGGCCGATCCAGGGACCAGCTCAACCCGAGGAGCGGTGTTGGTCCGAAAAGTGGTTCTTCGTGGCCAGAGTTGAGGTGCGTAGGACACTGTTGGGCAACCATCACCTGCCATTGCCTGTATCATCCCAGCCCTGCGAGGAAGCAGGGACAAGCAGGTTGTCGATACGGCAGACGTGCTCACAAGGGTGTGGGTGGAAAGATCCTCTGCACGTACGCGGTTTCGAAATGCATCTCCTCATCAAAGTATTACTCTTCCTCCCTACATGGGATTCTGGATTGAACAAGGAATTGCGTTTTGGGTCACCTCGTGCTGGAGCGCACCGAGGTGTGCGTCGGATGGCTTTGGACCCAGATAGCGCTGAGGTCTTCCTCCGTGCTCGCAAACACCTCCAGGACTCTTCTCATCCTGGTTTACAATCAATATCCACAGCAGGGCATGCGAATTGCTCTGGGACTGCCCATTTCTCTCCATGGATGGTCAAGTGGTCAAAGCTGACCCTTTCCTTGTAGACACCCAAAATGACATAAATCCTGCCCAAATACTACCCACAGCTTTGCTGTGGATGGAGGCGAACACAGCAGGAGCTGTGCGGGGCTGCAACACCTCTTCCCTGCTTAGCATCCCCCAGGGAACGTTTCCATCTGAGCCTCCCAGGCAGTGCAGATCCTCCTGGGATGCTGCCTCGTAGGACGGCGTTTTATCGCCCCTTGATCAAAAGCCTCTGTATCAGGAGCCAAACTGATATTAACGGGGGTTGACAGCAGGGATAAAAAAATATCCTTTTTCCTAGGCTACGGTTACTCCGGTGCATGCTGCCGCCTCCTCCTTGATCAGCAGGAATACAAACCACTGCGGTTTCTTCCTGAGAGCTTTGTATTGTAGCTTCTTGCATTTCTTTGAAGAGATTCCCCAGCATCTCCCGGGTGTCCGGCCTCATGACATCATTGCCTACAACTCTTTAGAAGCCTCTTGGTCACCATGGCAATGCTGAGGTTGTCACTGGCCTGGGCTTCTTACATCATAAGGTGAGTCAGCCCCCGAATGAAAGGCCACAGCCTTTGCCGTTGCTTGATTTAATAACCTGCAATGATGCGATAATGATCCAGGCTCTTAATGAAAGGTGGGTGTTAATAAGATGTTAGGAAACAGTCCAATAGCAAAGTCCATGGGATAATGACGGGCTGTGATTTCCGGAGGGTGACCATCTTCCACCTTAAATGGGTTGAAGAGACTCATCCATCGGGGGTTTCATATCCATCACTGAGGCCCTGCAGGCAGGAGACCTCCCCAAATGCACCACTGGACCGGGAATTAAGCTCTTCATGAACACAACCAACTTCAAGCATTGGGCACCTCCATGGAAATGGTTCCTGTAACAATCCGGGCTCAGAGGAGGGTTGGGATTTTAGCTCCTTCCCACTGGATCTCCAACTTGCTGCATCGCTTTGCAGCACAAATTAGGTCTAGCTCAGGTGTGAGCCCATGGCTGTATTTCTGCTGATTTATCTGTGGTAACATATGCCAGGTTTATGCTGGCAGCAGCAGGATGGGTAATATCTGATCTGGCAGCTGGGACACAGTAAACCTGTAAACACGCTTTTCTTTCAAACCAGCAGGATTTTTGTGCTGGATCAGTGCCTTGTCGCAGGTGGTTGTGGCATCTTCCTTACGGACGAGGTAACCTAAAGTCAAGTTTGACATCTCGTGGATTTACACCCTAAATCAATGCCAGGACTTTCAGTGGGGAATTTCACACCCTAAAAATCACAGGGCAAATGGGGAGGTGTTCCTTTGGTGTAACTAAAAGTACCTGGGAGTAGGAGGCACAACCCAGTGTCAGGCTAACATGAATGTTGGCTTCTCGGAGTCACGGCCAGTGCCAAAACCCGAAATATGGTGCTCTGACTGATCCATACCCTTCGACCCTTTCTGTTGGGACCATGAGTGAAATTTTGCAGCCAGATTTCATTTCAAGGAGAACCGGTATCAGATTCCCAAGACTGGAATATCCCCAACCTTTTGCCATCTAATTACCCTCAAACCACTTTTAAAACCCCCTATTTGTCTCTGCAACCTATGGAGTCAATTATCTTTTATGATTTAGCCCATTTATGGGGTGAGTTTTGTTTTGCACCAGTCTTGTAAGGTCAGGAACTTTCACAGGACGTTGCTCAATCCTCCTGGACCCGTTTCTGAGCAGACCTGCCAGCGTTGAGAAACCTCCCTGCTCCGATGGTTGTTGCAGGTTCAGAACGTTATTTCCAAATTTATTTTTTTGACAATTACAGAATGTAATTCTCGAAAAGTACAGATGAAACGCCTTTTCTGGGATTTTAAATAAGAATATCAGCCTGGGAGGCTCCTTTGGGGTCATCAGTCCTGGGTACTGGACACCCATCTTATGTCCTACCCATCTCTGGCCTTGAGCTTTACTGGGTCTTCCCAGGGACTCTCCAAGACCTGAGCACAGTTGGGGGCACCCACCTCTCCTTGAGGACGATGGAGGGATCCTTGAGTGATTTTGCTTCTAATTTGGGGAATCGAGATTAAATCCAGGCTCTCAACCTTCCTTCTTGCCCATATTCATCACAGTCAGGCAATGTGTTTGCAACGTTCCCATTTCCTTTCCCATCTACCTTTAACTCACCTGATTATAACCAAATGCCTCTAGTTAGGGCACAAATCTGGCAGCTGAAAAGAAACTAGGTTTGAACCCTCATCCTCCTGCTTGAAGGGCTCCTAAATGAAAAGGAATTAAAAAAAAAAAATTGCTTTTAGCAAGGCTGATGACGTAACACGACAGAGGGTTGACTTCAGGCAGAATTTACTGTCCCTGAAAATAGTTTCTGCATTGCACCGAGTGCAATGGCGACAGCACACAGGGGAGCTCAGAGCAGAGCGCTGAGCAAAAGCAAGCAGGTCCTCAAGCTTGAATCAGTTGAATGCAGCTGAAAAAGCACTTAAAGAAAACTATAGGGAGCCCTTTTTTTGCCAGTGGACAGTGAAATTATTTTTTTTTTTACTGCCTGGGCAGTACCCATCGTTGCAAGCGAGGTCATGTGCAGAACAGCTGATTTTTGCTGCTTCTTGCTTGAGTGTGGGAACAGCGGTCCTGTGCATTTCTGCAACCCCTTCGTGGCTTTTCCTGCCTTGTGGCTGCCAGGAAAGGCAATATCAGCTCTCGGCACGGTGTTCGACTGGGGCTGATACAGCAGGGATGAGCAATGCCTTGTGCTTCTGCAGGGATTTACCCGGCTCGGGCTCAGCACTTGTTTCTCAGCGTCGGAGACTGAACCCCTTTGAATTTTCCCTTTCTTTGCTCGCAGCTATTTTTAAGAAAAGCTGTAGCCAAAGGCATGCGTGCGGCAGCCCCGAGTGCTTGCTCTGCTGGTATTTCAGTGCTCGGCTGTTGTTAGCAACTAGCTGAATTTCTTACGAGGGGGGAAGGAAGACGTTGCATTAGCACATCATGTCCAGTTACAGTGTGCAATAGTCTCAAAACCTGGACAGCTTGTCCCCGGTCAGGGGAACGGGTGTTTGCACTGGTGGGTTGAAGGGAGGGATGGCTCAGGGCCAGCCCCAAACATGCAACGTTCCCTGCCTTGCCCTGATCCTGCACCCCGGGAAAGGGTTCAGCCCTCCCAGTTTCAGACCAGAGAGGTGTCAACTGGGAGCTCTCCTCTGATTTCAGGGTAGGGGACTGCGAGTCCCGTGCTGAGCAGCATCCCATCATCGCTGCAGGAAACCCTGCCTTGAAATAATATCGTGAAGAAACCATTTTCCCCCGATTTCTGTTCCTCTTTGGCCAGCAGCGGGGTTGATGCCATTGAGGAGGAAAGGGAGCGTGTGATTGTGAGGGCAAGGCAGGGTGAAAGGCAAGAAATGAGGTAGGAAAAACCATCTCGTTAAAAGGACAGGTGAGAAAAAACTCTTTTCCATGGCAGAAACACCCCGATGTGTTACAGGGGCTGATGCGGGAGCTCGTCACGGTCCCCCGGGCAGCAGGGTGAGGGAGAGGGTGAGATGAGAAGAGGGAGCGGTGATATCCCGATGATATCGGCCCAGTTTGCACTTCGCTCCTCGTTTATTTATTCTTGTAACTGAAATACCTGCCGGGGGCAAGGGGGAAGGAGGCGACTGAAACGTGCAGACACAAAGGACGGTGAACTCCAGCTGCCTCTCCAAACCCAAACATATTTTATCAGCCTTTGCCAAACCCTCCCCACCGTGAGCCTGACCCTCAGCAGCTTTTGCAAACTTCAAGTCCCTCCAAAGAAAGTGCCATCAGCAGCGAAAACAGCTCAGCATCCAGCGGGCGGGAGGAGGGGGCAACCACTTGGTTTCCTCCCTGACCTTTTTGAAAGCCCCCAATTCCTCTAATACATTGCAGACAATTTTCTGGGCTTCTCCAGAATCTCACTGATTTTTTAGGAAGTGCAAAGTCTGGCAGGTTTTGGTTTTTTGTTTTTTTTTTTTTTAAAATAAGTGTATAAATACCCCTCGGTCAGCCCAGAGGAATAATTTTCTCCGTTGCAAGAGCATGTCGTTAATGCACTAACAAGAATTTGGGCAGCTGCTGCCTGACTTTTGCAACCTCCCTCCCAGGGTAGGGAGAACTATTTGTGCCCATGTCCCAGGTTGGTAAACCGAGGCCGTGCTGGAAATTGCTGTGGGTCAAGCTGCCTCGCCGTTAACCAAGCACACGTATGGCTGCATCTATATGGTGATGTATGCACCGTCTCCAAATTTTAACCGGGCAAAGCGTTGCCGGGTGCAGGGTTGGACCGCACGACTTGGATCCCACCGGGCATCACGCACACTGCACCCTGTCCCCTCCATGCCACATCCGAAGGAGACGGTCCGTGTTGCACCGAACGCAGGCATGAATGTGACTTGTCCTTTTCTTCCAAGTTTCCTTGGGGGGGGGAGAAAAAAAAAAGAAAAAGAAAAAAGAGGAGGATGAATCATGTCTTAGTCAGAGTTGGGGCTCGCCGGAGCAATCACTGCCGTTGCCTGCGTTTTGATGCTGGGGGAAGGGTGCCAGGGGAGGCTGGCTGGTGGTTCCTTGATACCGGTAGGTTCTTCCAAAGGGGATGAGAAATTTAGTCCAGGGTTGTGATTTTTGGGCCATATCCAGAGCCTAATTCCACTGGTCAGGGCAGGTTGCTAGGTCAGTTCGGTGAGAAATAAAAGAAGGACTTGAGGTTTGGCTTTGGTGTTTTGGAGAAGTCCGCAGCCTGTAAACCCCGTCAGAGACGGGTTTCCCGTTCTCACAGAAACGGGGTTTTTCCACCCTTTTCTGCCAGACTCCCCTCTTTTGCGCTGCCCTCCCCTCTCCTATTCCTCTAGACCTGCTGCCTCCATCCCTCGGATGCTCGAGGTCATTTTTTCCCCCCATCTACCACCAGGACCTTCAGATTTCGAGCCCTGACGTTCCATTGATACCCCTGTCCCTCTACATTTATTAAATCCCCGCAGGTTGCTGCGACGGGGTAGGTAAGGCAGCACCTCTGGCGAACGGTGGGTGATTTATTCCTCCCTCCGCATCTTTCGTCACCCGGAGAAGCAGAGGACGTGGGACAGCATCGCTGGCCATCCCATGGGGGCTCTGGGCAAGCCGACGCACCTCTTACTGACATTTGGCCCCGTCGGTGACTTGGATTTCTCGAAAAATCGCTGAGCTAAGCACCCCGTGGGCTCCTTCCACAGCAGCTGTGAGCAACAGCTTATTTACCCGTCCCGGCTCTATTTATAGGGAGTTGTGCTTTTGCACAGCACGACTCGAGAGGGGAAAATAAATCCTCTCCGTGCACCTAGTGCCGTCCTGCCCGCCACCCTATCCCCGCGGTGAAAGCGCTTTATAAATAGTAACGATGCTTCTTCTTCCAGCTGACCTCGCTTGGAGCAGCTGGGTGCTCGTGCCTTTGAAAACCAGGCCATTTATTTAGGAGTTGAAGCTTTCCGCTCCAGTTATTTAGGAGTTTTTAAGCCAAGAATTACTAGGTGGATCTAATTTAAAGTGACTGTGATTTTAATTCAGGCGGGGTTTTGCTTTCGGGCTCCTTTCGATATTGTGGGGGTGGTGATTTTGGAAGCGGAGAAGAGCCATGGAAAGGAGAGCTGAGCGGCTGGAGGAAGGGGGATGCCCAAATTCCTTGTCCTGTAACATCACGTGAATTTTCTTCCTTCTTCTGACTTGAAGCTGGGAACCAAATTTTTGTTGCCTTCCATGGGAAAAAGTCTGGGATTTTGGAATAATAATAAAAAAAATCCTCCTGCCCTTTCCTGAGGATGGATTTTGTGTATGGTGGTCCAGGGAGTGAAGTTGGGTCTGACCCCCATCCCCACCTTTGCCAGCCAGACCGCTCGCTGCTCTCCCCCCCCGCCCCATCTTCCATCCCACATCCCAAATCTCTGGCTCTTCTCCAGCTCCCTCATAGTAGCTATTTTTTTTTAATTTTTTTTCTTGCCTGTGAATATTTTTTTCCTGCGTAGGAGAGGGAACGATTGTGCTTTTTTTTTTTTACTCCATCCATCTTGGCTCCATGTAAGGCGACAGCCAAAAATATGTTCTTTCTAGATCTGTGATAAAAATATAAGGAGGAAAATGCCCTATATAATCAAAGAAAGCTGCTGAACGCTTGAAGTAAAAAGGCTCTTAAATGCTTTTAAGTATCCAAGATGCTACTTACGGGGCTTTAAATTTTCAAGCAAAATTTGCTTTATGAAACCCCATCGAAGCAGATGCTTCCACCTCTACAACTCTTCCCAGAGATGATCTATTTCCACGTTTCCCCACCATAGCACGTTCGTCACCCAGCAGCACCCAGTGCCAAGTGGGACCCTCCCCATCACCGGGGCTGGGGGTGGGGGGGGAGCACCTGCCCATTTGGGGCTTCGGCATCTCCGAAGCAGTTTTCCGGGTGGCCCCTGGATGATGTCCCCGACCCCCCTTGCGCTGCAAACGCCAACTGCTTTGGGTTGTTATTATTGCTGGGCTCCTGTTCCGCTGCTTAATTTAAGATGGAAAGGTGAGGGAAGCTGGCCACTGGGTTAAGAACAGTGATAATAGGGGTAATAAACTAATAGAGTAATGGAAATGATTAAATAATCAGAGGGATTAAGTAATAAAACATTTTAAAGAAGTAATAAGTATTAGAAATAGTAAATAATACAATAATGGGGTAAAATTAATAAACAGGAAAATATTGGAATAATAAAGAATTTCACTAAAAAAATATTAAAATGGCAAAACCAATAGAAATCATGAAAATAAAAAACAACAAATAACGAGACAATGGAAGTAACGAAAGCTGAAACAACAGAAAAAATCAATAACAAAAAGAATACAAAATTTAAAAAAAAAAATACAAAATTTAAAAGAAAAAACCCA
>NW_010973187.1:16636515-16638484 GCF_000737465.1 Haliaeetus leucocephalus | reverse complement strand
GTGCGACGTGAGCGACGTGCCGGAGCGCAGCCCCCGGCCCTCCGCAACCCCCCGGACCTCCCCGGGCCGCGACCGGTTCCCCCGGGCCCGGCAGCGAAGGGCGGGGAGGGGGGGGAGCTGCAAATGCCCCCCATGGCACCGCAGTTCAGCTCGGGTTTAGCTTTTTTTTTTTTTTTTCTTTATTGTGTTTTCTTCTATATTTTTTTTATTTTTTTTTCTTTAATTATTTTTTATTTTCTTTTTGTTTCTTTTTTTGTTATTTTTATCTTTACCATTTTTCCCACTTTTTTATCCTCTCCATCATTTCTACCACTTTTTTATCATCTCCATAATTTCTACCACTTTATCATTTTTACCACTTTTTTAAATCATTTCTATCATTTTTACCACTTTTTAAAATCATTCCTATCATTTTTACCACTTTTTTTAATCATTTTTACCGCTTTCACTATTTTTACTCTTTTTACCGTTTTACCTCTTTCACTATTTTTACTCTTTTTACCATTTTTACCGCTTTCACTATTTTCCCTCTTTTCACTATTTTCCCTCTTTTCACCTTTTTTCCTCTTTTCACCTTTCCCCCTCTTTTCACCTTTTTCCCTCTTTTCACCACTTTTCCTTTTTTCACCTTTTCCCCTCTTTTCACCACTTTTCCTTTTTTCACCTTTTCCCCTCTTTTCACCACTTTTCCTCTTTTTCCCTCTTTTCACCCTGTTTATCATCTCAGCTCCCTCATTTGTACCTTTTCATTCCCAACGCGTTCCACTTGATTCTTTCCACCTCGGGCCCCTCCCGCAGTCGTCCCCCCCCATCCCCGAGGCGCAGGCCCGAAGACACGGTGATGGTCGCTGGGCGTGTGTCCCCCCCCCTTCGGAGAACAAAGCCTCCCCGGCTCCTCCTTTGTCCCCGCTGCAGTGCGGGGGGCCGGCGGCAGGCGGCAGCGTGGGCCGAGCCCCGACAACCCCCCCCTTGGTCTCTCCGCCCTCTTCCTCCTCCTCCTCCTCCTCCTCCGCCCGGCCTGCCCGGCTAGAAATAGGCGGCCGCCGCCGCTGCCGGCTCATTGCGAGCGGAGCGGAGGAAAAGCAGCAGCCGTAGGGTCAGCCCTTCCCCGGCTGCCTAGCGTTGGGATTTTCCTCCTTTTTCAAATTATTTTTGCAAATTCAAAGGGAAAAAAATTTTTTTTTAAAGTATTTTTTTAATTTTTTTTTTTTTTTTCTGCATCCTGATTTACAGCAAAATTACCGGCAGGACTCGCTCTCTCCGAGCAGGCAGCGGCGGTATTTGTGCCGTTCCTGCCGGCTTTGTGCCCTGAAGCCCCGTCCCTCCTCTTCCTCCTCCTCCTCCTCCTCCCCCTCCTCCGCCGTAAAGCCTTAACGCGCCTCCGAGAAGCATCCGAAAGCGCCGCAGCCGCTTTGCCCTAAACCACCCCCCGAAGCGACGACCGCAACAAACCCCGCTTTATTTTTTTATTACTTTTTTTTTTCCCCTCCTTCCTCCTCTTTTCTTCTCCTCCCTCCCTCCCCCGCAAACGCCCCAAGGTGGACGCGGAGCGCAAAAAGACCTTTGTTTTAAAAATGCCCATGGAGCTGACGCAAAGCCGCATCCAGAAGATTTGGCTTCCCAATGACAACCGCCCGGCACTGCCCCGCCGCTGTGAGTACGGGCACCGCAGCATCCCCGCGGGGTGGGCTGGGGTGGGAAACAGCCCCCCTTCTCCCTGAGTGTGCGTGGGGACTCCGCAACACCCTTTTCCCCAAATATCCATGCAGCATTCCTTGTTTTCCCCCCCTCCTTCCTCCGCCTTTGCCTCCTCCAGCATCATTCCCGTGTCCGCATCCCACCCGCTGCCATCCCGTGACTCGCTTCCACCCGTGGGAGCCGGAGGAAGGTGCAACCATCACATGGCAGCTTCCCGGTGCTCTCAGAGGAGCTGGGACACGCGTGGCCCAATTTCCGGCCCCCCCCCCCG
>NW_010973187.1:16466324-16636505 GCF_000737465.1 Haliaeetus leucocephalus | reverse complement strand
CCCCCCCGCCGCCACCTCCAGCCCTGGGATTAAAAGGGAATCTAAGCTCAACACCCAGGTACCAGCTCAGCTGGGATTTCCAGGGTGTCTGGTACTTGGCTCTGAGATTTATTAGTGATTTATTAAATTTTTTTTTGGGTGGGGGCAGCAGATTAGGATTAGGGCAGTGGATTTGGGGGAAAAAAACCACCAGGTTTTTGCACTTTACCACTTTACCCCTGTGCTGTGCTTGGGATGAGATAGGAGGCAGGTGGAGGGGAGGGCAAAAATTAATGCTGAAACTTCTGCAGTGGCTTCCCTTCTTTTCAAAGCTCAGAAAGCATCCCGAGTGTTTAAAACCAACCTCTGCGCTTAAAAAAAAAAAAACCAACCAAAAAAAAAACCGCTTGGGTCATCCCGGTGTTACTATAAAACAAATCATGAATCATAATACAATACTAAAGCTCGAGAGACAGCTCTTTTAACTCGCCCAACAGCTAAACTGACAACCTGCCAGTTGTGCAACTCCGCGTAACTCTAAATAAGCGTCGCAGGAATCCGCAGATCCGGGGCTGTGGAAAGCCAGGACGGAGGAGGTGGCACTTCGCAGCCTGGCAAAGGATGGAAGTGGCTTGGGCAGTTGGGTGAATCAGTCTTTCCGATGCTTTTCTTGAGCAGGCGTTTTTAGAGTCGCTTTGGATGTTGATTTCCCTTGGCCGGAAAGTTCCCCCGTTTAAAAAATAATAATAAAAAAATATCCTATGGATTTGCCACGTGTTGTTGCCCCATGGCTATGGGTCAGGCATGCGGCGAGGGATGTCTGAGCCCTACAGCAGATGTCTGCACATGCAGCCTGCGCTTGGCAAGGGCAGTTCTGCAGCAGAAGCTGCTGAGGAAATGGCTTTCAGCAACAGGCTGAACATCTGGGTTGCCATGGGGCTTTGCTTTTAGCAGGGTAAAATGTCTCCTGGCTTAATGCTTTGCAGATGTATCTGTTCGGTTTGATTTTTCTCAAGGGCCGACACCTTTGAAAGAAATCCCTCGTGTACGCGGAGCCTCCCTGTGTCTTTTGCTGCTTTAGTCAACTGGTTTCTCAGAGGAGAGAATTCCCTCCTTGGCAGAGT
Source organism: Haliaeetus leucocephalus (assembly GCF_000737465.1). Lineage (NCBI taxonomy): Eukaryota > Metazoa > Chordata > Aves > Accipitriformes > Accipitridae > Haliaeetus > Haliaeetus leucocephalus. Next base: position 16,635,402 of record NW_010973187.1, on the reverse strand, counting down.
AGAAAACTAACATACTGTAATATATTAAGGCACCGAGGGGCTCATTAATACCGTGATGTGGCTTCTAATTATTTTCTCTCGGGGTGGGAACGAGCCATGCTGGGCAACCGCTCACTGCGCTCTATGAGAAGAGCGTTATTGGTCTTTTTTAGGTCTTTTTTTTTTTTCTTTAAACCCAAGGTGCCTATTTTAAACTCGAGGTGCTATTAATTCCTCGGTAGCAACAAAGAGCAGAGCCACAAAGCCGGGTGGGAAGGGAGGTATGAGAGAGACACGAGGCCGATGCGGTCCCCGGAGGGGAGGAGGGAGCGGGAGCATCCCTGGGAGCATCCTCGGAAAGCTCCCGCCCGGCCGCTCCTCGCCTGTGAAATAATTAGTCCGATTGTCCGCTTCCCCGTCCACTGGAATGGATGCGAAGTGATGCCTTCATCTGGCCTTTTGACGGCGATCCATTAAATTGCTGTCAAGCTGCACGTCTCTCACGTAGGGGCTGGGAAAGTCAAGTCGTCGCAGGCGGCTGGATGGGCAGAGCCAGGCGAGGGGAGGGGGCTCCGGTGGGGGATGCTGGAAGAGGAAAGGGGCTGCCGCTGCTTTTCTTTCCTCCCATCGCTCTGGCTCGGCGGACGAGGGGATGGGGAAAATAAAGCCCAATAGAACCACAGCTGGCGCGTCAGCAGGGCGATATCAGTTGCGCGCGCGTGAGCGGCGCAGAAACGCGTGCTCGGAGCATCCGCGAAGGCGTCGGGCAATTGCAATGGGAAGAAGCTGGAAAAGGGGAACGTAGGGCTAACGTGGAACGCATGGCGTGGGCTCGGGGGAGGCGCAGGGGAACGCTTCTTATGAGGAGACAGTAAAAATGCCTGAAATGGGGAGGTAGCTATTTTATCGAACCTTTTATAGAAGCAAATTTCCTTCCTTTTTTTTTTTTTTTTTTTTTTTTTTTTTTTTTTTTTTCCTCTTCCTTTCACTCCGGTGAAGCATGAGAGCGCACTGACACCAGCTTTCTAGCAGATAGAAGGCACAAGTGACGAGCTACTTCTCAATATCCCGATTGAGCTTTTCAAAAGTCATCCCTGACCTTGACTTACCTGGATAGATGTCGATAACGAGTAATAAATATGCATTGAAATCCCTGATAGCTTTCCAGCAGTGGTGAAAGGAAATGATGAATTAGGTCTTTGTGAAGCACCGGGAGCAAAACACTGGTTTCTGTTACAACCCTGATGCAAAGTTTCCCGGAGGCTTTTGTGATTTAGCTGGGTTTGGGCTCAGGTTCCTGATAAAAAGCTGCACGCTTCATGCCTGGGTGTTTTGGGAGGTGCTTCCCAGGTCTGTAAAACAGATGCTTTTTCATGGTCCAAGGGGAACCTGGATCTTTCCTTTGGCAGCAAACTGAATTGGGGGGGAGATTCCTCAAATACAGGTGTTTAACTCCCGCAACACCTTTTCGCCCCAAATCCTCTTGGCTCTGCTCTTTGAGATCCTTTGTCCGCTGGCAGGTAGGGAAAGGAGGAGTTTCTTTATTCAGGTATTATTCTCCCCCCCTCCCTTTATCTAATAAGTGGTTGGGTTTTGTGCAAAACAAGACTTGTACCTGTAGGTTGGTTAAGGATGTGAGACTGTTAAAGAGGAAAAAAATATTTTTTCTGGATACTTTGCACAGCTCCCTTGGTACATCAGCACGCAAAATCGGCGCTTGCTACCGAAACCAGTGGAAGCTGGCCTGGGCTTTTGAAACGCGGCACCGGGGATGCAGGTCACACAAAGGGAGCGAGTATGAGGGCAGCTCCAGCCTGAGGAATGTGGAATATTTAGGAAAAAAAAAAAAAAGAAAACCTCTTTTAAGATGGTTTTCTCATCTCTTGCCTGCTGAGTCTGCTTTGGCAAGATGGGTAGCTCTTCTCTGCCCTTCTGGGTACCAGCGCCGTAACTCTTCCTTGTGGCTTTAATTTGGCTCCTTTAGCTGCTGGATTATTATCTTTTTTCTCAGAAGGGGAGGGAAATCCCACGTGCTCTGCATGCTCTCTGAATACCTCTCACTCTGTTTGCCTTTCCCAGACCTCCACTGAGAAAACTCTACCCCAACCCACCTCCCCGGTCTCCATCCCCGGGGAACCTCTCGCATCCCCAAAATCTGCTCTGCCCACCTGCGGGTAGCTGGGACAGGCAGAGCTCTCCACCCAGACCGTAATTAAGCTGCGTTTTTATGGCTCTGCCACCAGGCACTCACTCCCTGCATTCCTTTCCCATGAGGTCTCCAGGCTCACCAGACAGATTGAAGGGTGGGTGAGAAAATCCCCCGGAGGGTCTCGCCTATCCTGCCTTCGCCGGGAGGGCTCTTGGTGTGTCATGCCTGCATGAAAGGCGGCTGGCTAATCCAAATTCCATTAGGCATCGTTAAGATCTTCCTTGCCTTTATTTAAAGGGCTTGGCTTTGTGCCTTGGCCTTTTCGGGTGTGCAGCACCATGTGAGAAGGAATTCTACAGGGCAAACCCTGGAGAGGAGCAGGGATGCTGCCGCGGGAGAGGGATGCTGCCGCGTTATGTGGTCCACGGGGCGTGCGATCCACGTAGTCCAGACGCATCCCGTCGTGCTGGGACCAGGCTGCGGAAGACTAAAAAAATTCCCAAACTGCATTCCCACTCCTGCAACCTCAGCAATTTCCTCCAAACTGAACCAGGAATTTACTTTCTAAAGGATTTATGGGGGAAAGAAGTGATTCACCTGGGCAGCCTGGTAGCTGATTTGTCTGCATTTTGGCCATGCCGTTAGGGTGAATTGGAGAGGAGTTTCTCTTCATTTGCCAAGTCATCACAAAGTAATGCCTTTGGATTTATTTCCAGCCGTTTGACATGGACCCTCTTTACAACAACAACAAAGCCAGCTTAAAACAGGTTTATGAGGAAAAAGGAATAAGTCACTTAACTGCTTTTAAATGTCAGTTGTTCTGTAGTCCTCATGCCCTGCTTGTCTTCAGAAAAACCAGTTAGTTGGTTGCGTTTGCATGTGTATCAGCTAAAAAAGCTAGCAAAAGTTTTTGGAAGGTGTTCTCTGTGGGTGAAGATCTTGGTGCAGACCTGGGATTTCAGCACAGCGGCTGTGTCTGAAGTGTGCTGCTGCGGGGACTGGACCAAAGCCCTTGGCCATTCTCTAGTTTTTCACAGAATTGGCTGAACTGTGGGAATGGGACACTGTATTTGCCTTGATTTCCCCCCCCCCCCCCTCAAATGGGGAAACTGAGACACAGAGGTCCTGCAGGGATCCTGGGGCAACTGCTGGTTCTTTGCCCACTTTGCAGCCGTCAGGATGTTCTCCTTGCCGTAGCTGTCAGGCTGTGACTCCAGTCTCCCGGTTTGGGTGGCACCAGGGTGAATTTGGGTCAGCATGGCTTAGCTGGGGCAGTTGTGTCTCACCGATGGGCAGCCATGGAGCCGGCTGCCATGCCCCCTGCTCCAATGTATGCTCGTTCAGCAGATCCCATTGCAAAAATGAGTCACTGGATTCACCTGCTCACAGTTTTGGTTTTCCAGGGTCAAGAGAGGGATGCATAGGAGATACTGCAGAGATGATGATGGTGAATAAGGAGCAGAGGCTTTGGGTTTTCTCTTGCTGCTGAAGGACTTGGGGGAAGGCTGGGTGAAGAGCAAGTGCCTTGTAGGGTTGATGCAAGATGAGCTGGAGAATTCGTGGCAGCTCATGTTGTTCTTTCTCCTCCTTCTCGTAGCCTGTGGGCCGCAGCTTGCCAATTCCCCCACCGTGATAGTGATGGTTGGCCTCCCAGCCCGCGGGAAGACCTACATCTCCAAGAAGCTGACTCGCTACCTCAACTGGATTGGTGTTCCAACAAAAGGTGAGGCTTTCACTGGCTGCCTGGGGAAAGCATGAGGTCTGGTCCTTGGGAGTTGCTCCAGGAGCTCAGTGCCTTGGGGGGTGGGAGATAATGGGGGATCTTTCCAAGATCCCATGGGCCAAATATCCATGTCCTCCCATTGCTTCTGCTGCAGCCCGTGTTCTCTTTGACTTTGAAGGCCAAGCGATGTCCCTGAGCCTTTTCCTCTAAAGATGTCACTTCTTGGCCCATTGCTAGAAAGCGTTATCTGCAGAAACTGCACGGCCGAGTCGAGCTGTGCTGACACCCACTCCTGGTTTTGATGGTCTTTGCCTTTCCCACAGTTTTCAACGTGGGAGAGTATCGCCGTGAAGCGGTGAAGCATTATAGCTCCTATGACTTCTTCCGCCCCGACAACGAGGAGGCCATGAAAGTCAGGAGGTAAGTGTGGGCACCGTGTCCATGCTCGCACTGGGGTCCCAAATGGGTGGCGAAGCCCGTGGCTGGCAGCATGGTTACCCAGCTTGTTTGGGGGGGTGATGAACAGAAAAACTGGGCTCTAGCTTGAGTTTTCCCTGCTTGTCCAAGGAGTGCCTCACTTGGGTGCCAAAAGCTGAAAAGCTGTATGGGCTTAGTAGCTTCAGGGTCACCAACGCATCCTCCATCAGCGGTGCCCTAAATTCATCTTCAGGCTCAGCAACATAGGGTATGAGGTCTGCCATGAGGCTTGACCATTGCTTCTTCATCTACCATTGCCTCTGCTGTGAAGACCAGCACGCTGCTCGACACACGTGGCTCTTGTGGGTTTTTTTGTGTCTTTCCTAAACGTCCCTGGGAGAGGGGGGAGGTGGTGAGGAGGAGCCGCAAAGCCTGCCTGCCTTTGTGGAGGTCTGTGCGCTGGCTGCTGCGAGCATCTCAGGACATCAGGACCATGGGTGTCTCGCCTCTTTTGCAGGCAATGTGCCCTGGCTGCCTTGAGGGATGTCAAGCTGTACCTGACGGAGGAGGCTGGCCAGATTGCGGTAAGCTCAGAGTTGTGCTCCACGGGGTTTGGCAGCAGTCCTGGTCCCGAAGGCGCTGTGCCCTGTGCAGTTTGCTCCGTGGTTCCTTCTCTCAGCAAGGGCTCAGTGGGAAACCAGGCACTCCTGGTTCTAATCGAAATCATTGCTTTTAAAGGTATTTGATGCCACCAATACCACGCGGGAGAGGAGAGGGATGATCCTAAACTTTGCCAAAGAAAATGGGTTCAAGGTTGGTACCATCGGGCTGCTGCCTGTATTGCATATAGTCCATGTTAATGTACTGTTGGCGTATCTTCTTTCACTAACGTGTTGTCCTCATGATGCTCCTGTGTAAGGGAGATTTCACTGCTGGGTTTGATTAAAAATGTGAACCTCTTCCGTCATTCCCAGTACCGAGCCCTGGAGAAGGAAAAGATGGGAGTGGGGCAGAGGGAGAGCTCTCTGGTCAAGCAGGGAGGAGGCTGGGTTGAGCAAGGAGCTGGTTGAATGTTACAAACCTTTTTGGTGGCTTTCAGTTGAGCTCTGCTTTGCTTCGCAGGTGTTCTTCATTGAATCTGTCTGCAATGATCCCACGGTAGTTGCCAGCAATGTTATGGTAAGCATGGAAGTGTCTTGCTTTTGTTTTCCCTTGTGCAGGATTTCCCACTTGCACCCAGCCGGTTTCTTGTCTGAACATCTTGCCAGAGTTGGTTGAGGATTAGGAGGTTTTTATCTTTTTATGATCTATTTGCCCTGGAATGAGAAAGGAGCTTTTGTCTCCCAGGACCCAAGGCCACCTGGAAGTAATGAAAATAAAAGTTGTTGCAGCCTTTCCCCAGTTCCCTTCCATGCTGTCTGCATTTCTGTTGACGTCTAACTTGATATCAAGGACAGAAATGTATTCAGGATGCTTTGGTGACCTCCATCAAAGTCCCACTTTTTGGAAGTGGTGGATGTGGTTAGAGGTTTAAATCCCATCAGAGAGCAGTCAGACTTGGTGTATTTGGCCGCATGCAGCTTCCCAAAATCTACTGGGATCTGCTTTGAGAAGAATAACAGCTCAGCTGAGAGGTTTCTTGCCACTAGCTGAAGTCTGGGCTGGGAGAGGAGCGTAAAACATTGCTTCCCAGCTCCTTTGGGAGCTGCTGGATCTTTGATTTCCCACCACCACCACCAGAACTCCTTTGTCCATTAGGCTTGGCTAGGGCAGGTAGACGTTAATTGGCCTACCTAGGCACGATTAACTTGAATGAAGTGTCCTTTCCTCCACTGGACTCTGCTCCAGCTTTATCTCCAGTTGTACATCTGAACTTTGCGAGCCATTTTAAGGTGTCTGGGAATGCATCGGAGGACACCCAAAGTCTGTGAGAAGGGTTTTGTTCTGCCCCTGGGGTGGGCTCCACAAAGTGTGCTGGGGTTGGGGCTAGAGCGTGGCTTTTGCTCCTGCTGGGAGCTGGTGTCCTGTGGCCAGTGACCAGCTTTTTGGGAGGTTGCACACAGCCTTTTCCATGATGCTAATAAAATGCTCAGTTTGCTTCATCTTTTTTTTTTCTTCCCTTTTTTTTTCTTTGCACCACCCTGAAGCTGGATTTTTTTGGAGGATTTAATTCCTTTCTTTGGAAACTAATGATTGAAGGGAGAGAAAAATGAATTACTAGCTGAGTGTAGGTTTTTGCTCTGCGAGGTGCTGCGGATGAATGGTGCTCTTAGTGCTGGGATCAGCGCGGAAAATACGCTGCAGGGCTGGGGTGCTGCCGCGTGTCGCTCGGTTGTGTTATCCTGTTGATTTCAGGATTGCTTGTGAACTTACTAATGTGTAATGCTGCTGCTGAAACCCAAATCTTCAGGAAAAATAGCCTGTTAGAGTAGTTCAGGCAAAGCTTAGTCCATGAGAGTTCTGGATATTCACATCGCCTGTTTCTAGCATCTTGCAGCCCAGTAGCTTGTAGCAAATAATGCACAGAGAGGGGTTGAAAGTTGTTATCCTGCTATCTCAGATGGTGGACAGCCAGGTTGACCCCTAACTCCTGGGAACTTTATTCACTCAAAAGGCCCAGGATAAGCATCTTGTCTAAGCGCATGCACTTTCCATTCTCAGCTTGAATTGCTTAAACCTGATCCTTTTCTTTAGCCATAAGAAAGCTCAGTTTCCCCACTGTATTGGGTGGTGGGATGCTACCCCAACTCTTGAGAGAACTTGAGTGGACTGATATGTATCTATACCAGTCATGCAATGGTTTATACCTGATTTTCTCACCTTGTGCTTAGTTTTGGGTCTAGTTTGCTTCTTTTCTGTAATATGATGTAAGTGATGACTATAAATGGCTCAGCTGATAGCTGGATCTTGGCAGGACTTGAAATTTGAGATCAGCATGTTCTGGCTTGGAAAGCTTCCTAACCTCTCCTTGCGGCATGTTTTTCCCCCTGTCGCAGGAAGTAAAATTGTCCAGCCCTGACTACCGGGACTGTAATTCGACCGATGCCATGGAGGACTTCATGAAGAGGATAAATTGTTACCAAGCCAGCTACCAGCCGCTCGACCCTGATGACTATGACCGGTAGGAAACTTTGCTGACTTCTGAACCGGCTTGAATGCCTTTCTTCTCCCAGGAGAAGGCTAATGAAGTATGGAGCTGTATCTCACTTCAAATATGTGACTGCACTAGAATAATGTATGGCCAAGCCTCATCATGAATTCGTTGTCTTCCTTGAAAATGCTGGTTTTCCCCAGCCCTGTGCCAGGGAGCCAGGCACTGAAACCTTCCCAGGCTCTTCTGGGCTCAGATATGCTGGTTCTGCGGGTCTAAATACAAAGGTTTGAGTGCTTCTGAGAAGCTTTTGTCAGTTAAAGGAAGGGACTGCTTGAACAGGCTCAAACCACAAGGTTGAGCAAGCCCTGTGGTTTCCACCTAGCTGTGTGCCCTGGGAAGACCTTTGCTGTCTTGCATGATGATGCAGGCACCTCCCAGCCTTTCCACTGCTCACAAATACGTCTGTGTGCCCTGTCTGGATAATCCTGGTCCTGCTGAGCCCTGTCCTGGAGAGGAACGTGCTCCCTGCTAGTCTTGTTTAATCCTCTTTACTGCTGCAAGGAGGAATGGCGATTACACTGGTGTTACTTAGCTCTTCATGAATCGCCGTTACCTGTTGGCTTCCTGTTGAAAATAGCCTGCAGGAAATCCTTTTAGCTGGGTGATTATGTTGACTGAGATACCTCACAAGGCTGTTTTTCAAGGATGGCGTTTCTTTCTTTCTGCTTTCCACACTGGCAACCCCCTTATCCTTGCTGTGCTTTTCCTAGGGAGCTTTCTCTCATCAAAGTCATCGATGTTGGCCGGCGATTCCTGGTCAACAGGGTTCAGGATCACATCCAGAGCAGGATCGTTTACTACCTGATGAACATTCATGTCCAGCCCCGCACCATTTATCTCTGTCGGCACGGCGAGTGCGAGTCCAACCTCAAGGGGAAGATTGGAGGTGACTCGGGCCTCTCCAACAGGGGCAAGAAGGTAAGGGGGAAGGGAATATTCCCCTATGGCTTCTAGGGGTGATTCTGCTGTAGCAGATGCCATACATTGGGTTAAGTGCATATCTGATGACAGCTGGCTTGCTCAGAGGATCCATCTATAGGGCTGGTTAAATTTGGGCTCGGGCACGTCCTCAAAACAAGACTTTCCAGCCATCAACATTGCGTGTAGGCTTGCATGTAGTTAGGGGTTAACAGAGGTTGGACTGCAGAAATCTCTAGGAGAGAAAGGTATGAGTATCTTCATCGGGTTGGTTCAGACCTTGCACAAGCTGGGCGGGATGTACAAGGACTGCTGCCACCCTTCGGTAGGGATAGCCAACTCCGAGGGTGCTCTCAGATTGCCTGCTGCTTGATTCTTCAAAGACATGGTCAAGCGCACTGCTTCAGGGAGGGTTAATAGCTATTTCGGCTTGCCAGATGATTTTGAAGTCCAAATGGAGTCATGTGACTATTATTAAGGACTACAGGATACATCGATTTAGCTCTAAGACAAATAAGCAGAGCTGTGGTTAGGGGTGGCCAGGGTTCTTCCGTAGCATTGTAGGAGAGCCCAGGTTGTTGTGCTTTTTCTTGGGTGCTGATGTTGTTCTTTGATGATGTTAGGTTGCTGCTTTCTCCTCTGCTGTTTTCTCTGTTCTCATACCCCTCGTAGCTTTTGGGGATGAACGTGTGTGAAGCTGCTCTTCACCTCAGAGCAGAAGGCTAGTATGTCTGCCTATGGAAGGCAAAAGAGGTCCTGGAGAAGGACCTGGAGAAGGCAACATTTACTGGGAAGCAGGCAGCTTACTGGGAAGCTGTGGATCAGGAATCAACCTCTTTTTTATGGCCCACAGTTTGCACTGGCACTGAACAAGTTTGTTGAGGAGCAGAACCTGAAGGACCTCAAAGTCTGGACCAGCCAACTAAAGAGGACGATCCAAACGGCAGAAGCTCTCCAACTGCCCTACGAGCAGTGGAAGGCACTCAATGAAATAGATGCTGTAAGTATCTTTGATTGCAGTAGGAACAGCTAGATTATGCTGGTTGCTGCTTGGCAGAGAGGGTGATAGCACCAGCCTTTTCGCTTTTGCCTAAATCTCACCTTCTGTGGGGAGATTTTCCTTCTGTGGCAAAGGGTACTTTTTCTGCTGCAGTACTCACAACGTGGCTTCTGATCTTAGCATTACCTTGTGCAGATGTGTCAAGATGTTGACTTGAGCAAGTAGATTAAAATGATTTTTGCTTGGAAATGCTCTGTAGCTGACCACTCAAAAGGTTATAGACAATTGCTTTGGAGAAGGTTTTGCCTGTTGGGTGTGCTCATGCTTTTTAAGCACGTCCAGTAAACTCATGGATGTCCTGTTCTGACAGGGTGTGTGTGAAGAAATGTCGTATGAAGAAATCAGGGAGCAGCATCCAGAGGAATTTGCGTTACGTGATCAAGATAAATATTACTACCGCTATCCTTCTGGGGAGGTAGGTCTGCAAGGATACATACCTTCAGAGATGTGACTCTTACTTTAAACATGGCCTTCTTGTCTTCATGCTGTCCTCTACACTTGGAGCAGGGGAGCAGCAAGTGCTCCAAGAAACTGGAATCAAGAAGGGTCAGGGCTCCCATTTACCTTTTATATTGAGCTCTTGTGAAATCGTGGTGCGTGAAGATCTTATTAAGAAACCTATCGCTTAATAAACAGCCCCACTGACTTGATAGCAAACTAGTAGAATGGGGGCTCTGGAGGTTTCTAGTCCAACATTTTACATCCACTCAAAGTGTTGTGCTGCGCCGATTTCCTTTTCATTTCATCAAAGAAGGGATTTCTACTTCTTGGGTTGCTGTTGGTATCTCTGTTCCTGGCATGGGGAATGTGATCTGCTTTGGGGTGTGACATGCTGAGGTGGGAATTGACATCAGTTCTGGATGATACTTTAGGTTGTGAACTGAGCTTTTTGTCCCCAGATTAAGTCACATCCATAGACATTTGGGAAAAATAAATCTTTGGAGACATCCCAATGACAGCATGTCTAACAGGAGAATGTTCGGGGATGTCTGACACTGACGCTGGGTGTCTGGAGCTCCTTCTGGCTGCCTGTCATGGTTCTTTATGAAGTTGCTCAAAACCCTGGAGACTTTCAGGATGCTCCAGACTTTTCCGAACTTAGAAATCCTATAGAAAATCAAATTTCAGGATGATAGGGAGACACTATGCTCAAAGCTGCTCTGCAGTTGTTGCTTACCTTAATAAACTCTCCAGGACTGTAACTGAGATGTGAATGGCTTTTTCTCCTCTGATCAGAAGAAGTAGCTATGTTCTAGGCTAGCCTGAAGATGAGGATTTGTTGAACTTCTCTTGTTTTTAGCAGTAATTATGTTGGTTTAGTTTAGTTAGAGGCATGAAATCAATAGATGGACAAAGACAACGACTGTCACTTCTTATGAGGTCCTTGTTTCCTTGATTCTATGCTGTATCTCCCTTCCCTTCTTCTGTCTCAGTCCTACCAAGATCTGGTGCAGCGCCTAGAGCCGGTCATCATGGAGCTGGAGAGACAAGAGAACGTCCTTGTGATCTGTCACCAGGCTGTCATGCGCTGTCTCCTGGCGTACTTCCTTGACAAGAGCGCAGGTGGGCTCCCCGTCCCTTGGAAGGGGATTGATCCTGCTGGAGGAGGGATGATAGACAGAGCTCTGGGGAGATGAGAGATGTTTTCGGGGCCATGCAGGGCCTGGAGCATACATCTCTGATGTGGCATGGCTTTGGCTGTTGAGGAAGATGTCTGAGCCTGCTTTTGGAGAGGGGATGGGATAACCCTCCTGCTTTGCTTTCTCTGCAGATGAAATGCCCTACCTGAAATGTCCCCTTCACACAGTGTTGAAGCTGACCCCGGTGGCCTATGGTAAGTGGGACCTTTCTACTAAACGTGCCAAGGGGTTTGACTTGTACCTCCTCCTGAATCCACGCTGCCTGTGGGAGAAGAGCAGGGGTCTGGGGTGGCATCCTGGGCTCGTTGGGTTTGCTGATGGCTGCTCTGTCTCCTTGTGCTCCCTTCTGCAGGCTGCCGGGTGGAGTCCATCTCGCTGAACATCGAAGCCGTTAACACCCACAGGGAACGGCCAGAGGTGAGTGTTCCTTCTTCTCAGAGCTGTCCCTTGGTGTCCCCCTCCTTTCCCCTATGGTCTGCTGGCAGCGAGGATGCCCGGGGTGGGCATGGGGAGATGGCTCAGTTGGATGCTTGGAAGCGCTGCTGGAGGACTGGAGCATCAGATGGGTTCTTGCTCTGCAAAGACATAGCCAGTTGAGGGTTTTCCAAGGGAAAAGGACTGTTGCATGTGCCTGCTTCCCAATATGTTTGCCCAGGGAAAACTCCTCCCTGGTCTTTGACTTTCACCTGTGCAGTCATCCACTCGCCCGAGCGGGGAATGGAGCCACAGATGGAGAAGGTGACTTCTCCCAGATCTCCCAGCTGGCTGGCAGAGCCCAGGCTCAACACTTTGCCCAACATCTGCCTTTGTGGCTTTTTTTCCTGGTATGCCCACCGCTCTGTGGGGCTACCAGAGTACCGTTCTGTAGGGTGGGGAGGTGGCGGTGGGGTGCTGCGGGGAGGAGACCCCTCACGTGGAGGAAAACTCCCGTAAGGTCAGGTCCATCTGCCACGTGCTCCACCGGGAGCTCGGAGGCCAGAGCAGGGGGACACCAGCTTGGTGTTGGGGCTGGGCAGCCACCCAAAGGGGACCCCAGGGACCCTGGCAGCACCCATGTCCCAGCCTCTGGGACCTTTCCAACTTGCACTTAGCGGTGATGGAGCCCAACTGGACGGTCGGAACCATCCCCTTTTGGCCCCCATCTCCTTTTCCTTCACTTCCCAACCTCAGCAGGCGGCAGCATCTGAGCTGCCTCTCCCTCCCCGTGGCCGTAACGGGGTGGGGGGATCCGGTCCTTCCCCGTGCCGTGGGGACCATCGATGTCCTCCTCCAGCACCCTCGCTGGGGATGGCAGGAGGGTCGCGGGTAGGACAGAGCGAGACATGTGCGAAGCGCTTGGGTCCCTCTGCTCGGCTGCGCGGGTGCTGCCCCTCCATCCCGCCTCGCTTGAGTTGGAGCTTGCCGTGGTTCCGACCCTCGCTGGCTGCTCTGCCCCCACTTCCCAAATCTTCTTATCAGCCCGGGCTGGCTCATCTTCCCTCTTCTTGCTTTCACATCTCTCCCTGGGCTGGAGGGACCGGCTTCGAGGAGGAGACCGATGGGCGCCAATCTCTGTTGTGCAAAGTCATGTCTTTTGATTACTGCTAGGGTTTTTTTAGCAATCTGTATTTACTTTTTTTTTGTGAGCAGAGGCTCAGGTGAGGAGAAAGTCTGTCTCGTTTCTGAGTGCAGGGTCTTTTTTTTTTTTTTCTTCCCCCGCCCCTTCCCCTTCTTAGGAAATCATGCTGAGTTCTTGAACGTTTTGCGTCTGGGGTTTTTTTCGGTGTCCAGAGCCTTTCAATGCATCCTTTGCACGTTGACAGTGACTGGGGGAAAAGCAGAGGCTGCTTTAAGAAAAAAAAAACCAAAAGAACCTGCTTCTTTTTTTTTTTTCCTTTATAACTGTCGCCTTCTTCCCTTTATTTTATTTTTTTTATTTACTTTTTTTGTCTTTGTCTCACTTTAATTTAGGAAGCAAAGAAGGGACCTAACCCGCTCATGAGACGTAATAGCGTTACCCCTCTAGCAAGCCCAGAGCCCACCAAAAAACCTCGCATCAACAGCTTTGAGGAGCATGTGGCTGTTTCTTCCGCCCTGCCAGGCTGTGTTCCTCAGGAAGTGCCCACGCAGCTACCGGGACAAGTTAGTTGAACTCTTTTTTTTTTTTTGTTTTGTTTTTTTTTTTGTTGTTATTCCTGTTGTTTTATTGTTTGTCGTCCTCCTGTCGCTCCTGAAGCTGGGGAACGGCTTGCACTTGTCGCAACCTGTGCTGCTGTCTCTGAGATGCATCTTTCTCCCACGGCTGCTGTCCCTCCCTGCCTTGGGTTGGTTTCGGGAGCACCTGGCGAAGGGTCGCTGTCGATCCTCTCTCGGGTTTTGAGAGCATCATAACCCGCCCCCCTCAAAGCTCTAGGCTGCATTAATTTAGTGCCTTCACCATCTGGCACCGTGGTGTCAACCTCCTGAGAAGCCGCATCTCTAGAGCGGGCAGGACCAAAGGGCTCGTGCCTTCCCTCTGGATGCGCTCGGCTCTGGTGTAGACCTGGGCATTGCAATAAAGCAAATGTTCTTGTGCTTCCCTCGGGAAGGAGCTGCCAAGACTTATCTTTGGCTGGAGGGGTCTCCTCCTTCCTGGAGCAATAGGCAAAATGGACCAAAAATGGGTAGAAGCCTCTTGGCACGGTGAACCCAGCTGCCTTCTGCAGCCCTGGGTGAGACCCCTGGGTAGCTGCCGTGATGCTCATGTGTCCTCTCCTCTTTCACCCACCCATGAAGGGATGTAGAAAGAGAGACCTCGCTTGCCGCACGCTTCTCCGGGAACAAAACCCCCCTTCCTGCGCTCATTAAGGAGCTGGGGTGGTACTGGAGAAGTAGCATATGTATATATATAGGAGCCCCTTCGCCGTGCTGCCCTTGCCACCAGCTGCCTGTTGGATCGCGCTGTCTCGCCCAGCCCCTCTTCGCATTGTCTGTGTTGTCTGGTGTCCTCTGGTCCCTCCTTGGCCAGGTCCCGGGCAGGTTAGGAAGAGTGCCGTGCTCCTCCGACTGCTCTGCTTGGTGCCCGCTTTGCATGAGCCTTCCCACCCCAGCAAGGACTGAGTGGGACAACTTGGTCTCTTGGTTTTTGGGGCTCCGCTTGGACTGGTTGAGTCTTGTAACAAACCCGTTACTGGCTTCGGGTTTGGAAGCTCTTGCTGTTCAGGTGCCCCTCGCTGCCGTCCAGTGTCCTCTGCCCGGTCTCGCGCGGCGTTACTGACACCTCTCTCTCCGTTCTCTCTGTCTCTCTGCAGCCTTTACTAGGGAAGGCATGCCTGTAAGTACCTTCTTGCGTCTTATTCCTCCTTTCACCCCCTTTCCATGTCTCTTGCCATCCCACCGGTTGTTCTGTTGTTGCTGTGAAACCCAGCCGGGGTGTGGACTTCTTGGGGTTGATATTTCTCTGTGTGTGGGGGATTTGCATACATCTTAGAAAGGGTAAAGAGGAGACTATGGATGATGCCTCTTTGTCCAACCCCTAAGTATCCTAGCTTGATTAAATGTCCCAATTTTGTTGAGAAATGAAGCAAATTATCACTTGCCCTCTATTGATGATGTCAAAATTCCTTGCCTCCTCCTTGGACAGTCACAGGATGGGAGATGCTGTTGGGTTTTCCTGGAGTTCTCTCCTCTCCAATAGCACATTGTGCTGTAGGTGATAGACCCAGGTGGCCTGTCCTTCCCAAGGGCTCCCAGTTGTGTCTATGAGTGACAGCACCAGAAAGACATCTAAGGAGGTTCTGACCTCAGCCCCCAACAGGGTTTTATTGCCTGCGTGGGAGCAGGAGTGTGCTTTCTGGAGCCAGACTGATCCTTGGTCCTGACATCTGCAGTTCTGCAAACCTGCATGTTGGGAACAGCCTGCCTAGATGTCCTGGGCAGAGTAGGTGCAAGGATATTGTCCTCCTCTCCCTCTATTAAGAAAGCAAGATGCCTTGAGCATTTAATGCACTAATTGTGAATAATCAAGGCTTTGACAGTTTGGCTTAGTGCTGCTAGATCCTTGTGTAATAGAGACAGGACAGCTTCTGGATAAACGTGAAGCCTTTGGACTTAATTTGTGCTACGTCACTGAGTTGAAAGCAGCGGTCATTGAGCTGTGCTCAAATGTCTTCTCAAAGACCAGGGAGACTAGACAGCCTATAGGCAATCAGCCTATGTGCATCCCTGTCCTGGTTCATTTCGTGGGCTGAAGATGGAAGGATTTCCTATAAAATGGCCAGGCCAGAACTCAGTCCTGCTTGCATGTCACAGCTGGCGAAACTCACGTTTCTTCCCCTTTTAGAGTCAACGCTTTTGAAAAAAGGGAAGTTAGGAAGGTCAGACTTGGCTTTGCTGGTGGATGGGTTGGGGAAGATCATCACACTCATGCTCCTGGGCTAATGTAGCAGTTGAGTTGCTCAGCATGGCCTGCATGTCTATGCTCTTTCCCTTGCTGCTCATGGGCATAAAAGCCCCCGAAGAAGTGCCTGGTCTTCTTGGGTTGCTCTGAGAGCATTTTTGTTTCTTTGTCCATCCCTCCATCCAGCTTTTTCCCATCCATGTTGTAATAAAAAGTACTGCATGCCTCAGTGCTGGCTGGGACACTGAAAACGTGCTCCGATGTTGAGTTTGGGAGATGGCTGCCTCAGATTTTGCTAGACTGAGAGCTCTGCTGGAGCAGGCGGTGATGGTTACCCATCCCAGGTGTAGGCTGGCAGCAGCAAGTTTAAGATCTCCAGCTGAAGGGACCCTGCCTCCACCTACTAGTGTGGGACTGCAAGCCTGCTTTTGAGGCAGCCACGAAGACACCCCAAAGCAAAGGCTTGGTGGCACTCAAACCGCTGTCACCTCTCTTGGAGGCTGTTGTCTCGTACATGCGTGCGTTTGGTCCCTCACTGTGTCCCACCACAACCTGTATGGGGTCAGGGGAGGTGGAAGGTGCCTCTTTCCTAATTGGCACCATGGGACTTGGTTGGCAGTGGGTGTTTTGTTGTATCAGCCCTCACTGTTGGGGTCTTGACCACCATCCAGGAGGACCAGGGTACACGTGGAGAGGCTGGGGTCATGGCTGTGTACCTCAGAGTCCTCCTGGCTGTGGGATCGAGCTGGTTTGGGGTCGTGGGAGTACCTGGCGCGATGATTTCGTTTTGTTTTGCTTGGTTTGTGATCCAAAGTGCACTTTTTAACAACAACCTGATCCCCTCCCTTCTTCTTCCCCTTCACTTTTCATGCTTAAAGGCGACCCGTTTGTCACTTTCTCAAAGTTTTCTCTTTACTAATATTTCCAAGGTAAATGGCTGTGGTGCATGTGGCGTTTCCTAACCCTCCTCCTGTCTCCTTAGATAACAGAGAGAATGGCTCAGCCCACTCTGCCTCGTAGCCTGGCCGGGATTCTTGGTGATTGTAAGAGGCAGTTTAGGTAGTAAAAACAAAAAAACGAAACAAACAAAAAAGTCAAGAAACCTTCCTAGCTGTTTCCTAGTCCTTTTTTTCCCCCACCTCGTTTCGTGTAGTTTTGTGAATTGGCCAATGTTCTTGTTGTGATCATCTTCCCTTGGGTTCCTCCTCTAGCAGATGCTCTCCTCCAGCCACCACCCTCGCGGCTGGTCCTGCTTGTGTTTAGCTGGTTGTCTCTGGTTTTGTGGTCCTCCCCATGCACTGGTGGGTGCCCGTTGTCATCACCCTGTACCAGGGCTGTGTCTGAAGCAGCTCTAGGGCCCATGAAACCTCATGGGGTGTCATCGGGGGAGCAGGCGCTCCTGCCAGCAGCTGGTCCCCATGCTGACTCCTTGGCGCAGGTGGCATGAGCTGCGTCTTCTTGGCAGTGCCAAGGATGGACAAACAGTGATCTCCTTGGTAGGCGGTTGGGGGACACTGCCCACCCTCAAGAGGAGCAAGAGAGAAGGGTTTAATTGGGCTCCTTGAATGAACACTGTGGTCCCCTGTCACCTTGCCTTGCATGGACCAAAGAGCAGCTTCAGAAGTGCAGACCAGGTGGGGTGGGAGGGTTGTCTTGGTTTTTAATTCAGTTTTTAGGGACATCTCTGCCAAATTCCCACCCTGTAGTTAAAGCCAGGTGATGCTGGAGGGGAGGGATGTGGGTACCAAGTCAGCGCATCCCCCCCCACCTGCCTCCTTGAGTGGACAGTGTCCTCTCCTCTGTGGTGGATGCTTTCATAGTGACCCGTGCTGTGGCTTTCTGTTACTCCCCCAGTCCCCTTGTTGACGTGCACGTAGAAGATGCTGCCGGGATGGGGTCCGACCCAAGCGTGACCCCCAACCCCGGTCCTTCCCCTCTCATTGCAGAACATGAACAACTCGCAGAAGCCGTTGTGACTCTGTTGGCGCTGTCGCAAGGCCACCAGCGACGTCACCGGCGACGCCAGCTTCCCATCCCATCACCATTTCCGAAGCTTGCTTATAAACCGGTCTCCTCCGTCTGCGGTGAGGTCGACCCTCGGCTGTTTCTACCCGCGCCCGTTCATCTGCAAACCGCTCTGCTGAAGGGGGGAGAGATGCAGGAGAGCGGAGGAGAGGAGCCAAGCTCCCCAGGGTCACCACCAGCTCTTTAGGCTGCAGCATTTGCTCTCCTCTCTGGCGTCCTGTTAAATCGTAGCAAGCTGTAAAGTGCTTCTAGCGCACAGGAGTTTAATTTTCTTCTGTCAGTGGTTTTGATCTCCTTTTGTATAGACGATTGGTACCCATCCGTCTCTGGGTGGGGTGTATATATGTGGATGGTGCAGGGTTAGCAGAGAAATAGGGGAAAGGGGTGGGGAGTGAAGGGGTTTTGCATTTTTTTTTTTTTAATTATTATTAATTACTCTTCAAGAAAGCCTCTAATGTGCTGTGCTGCAGTCCTTTACCCACGCTACAACCTGTTGCACACCCAAGCCCGGCTCACCCAGGCCTGTGAGCACCAGGAAGGCAGTTGTGTGAAGTCTTCCACAGCAAGAACTGCTGGGTTTAACAAAACAAAAAAAACCCCCCCAAAACATTTTTTTTTTTTTTTTTTTTAATCAATACACCTTACAGGGGTTTGCAGAGAATGTTGATCTGCTTCTAAAACTGGTTGTGAGCTGCCTGTAGTGTAGAGGGACCCACGCTGATGCTGGCTCGGGTGATGCTTTCATCTCGGGGAGCACCCAGGGATGGTCTGAGTTCGGGCACGTGTCGATTTTTGGGGAGACTGAGCACCGGTTGAGGTGCTGTGCCAGTACTTCATCTCCCCTTTCCTCTGCCTTGGAGGGAAGCGGAGAGTTTGGCAGGGGGGGTTGAATCCCTGCATCGTCCCAGGATTGTCTAGCGGGTGGATGGGCTGAGCTGGATGGATTTTGCAGACACACAGGTCTCGTGGAGGTGGCCAGAGGTCTGGCCGGAATGCAGAAGTCCCTGAGTGGCTGCAAAAAGCCACAAGAAGGGACGGTTTTGTCTGTGTTCTCTTTTTTTTTTTTTTTATTTAATATATATACATGCACACATACATGTGTGCGTATATGTGTATATCTAGAAACCGCTTGGTTTTTGCACTTTATTTGTGGCAGGAGCATAACTTTTTTTTTTTTTTTTGAGTCGTGCCCCTTCACAGGGAAGCCTGAATACAGGCAACTTTTTTTTTTATTTTTTTTTTTTTTTATTTTGCATGCTGGAAAGCTGGGACTACAAAAAAATAGTAGTTATGGTGTTCGAGATGTGTATGTGGAGGGAGAAAGGGGCAAAGTCCTGACTGAGACACCGCCATCAGCCAGCTCCCAGTGGTTTGATAACGCAAGATCCCTTCTTGGCAGCCTGTCCCGGGCTGCGAGACAGTGGTTAAAAATGGCAATTAACCACTATTGCTTTGTGCAAAAGTCTGTGGATTTCGAATATGGTTGTTTTTTGGGGGTTGTTTTTTTCGGGTTTTGGGTTGTGATTTTTTTTTTTTTTTTTTTTTTCCCCCTTCCCACTCCTACGTGCAGCATCACCTTCATCCCCATCTCATACTTTTTTGGCTGCATGGCTGAGCTGGAGGCAGGAGGTGAAGGCAGCCAAGCTCTCCTGCAGTGCTGGGCTGGGGGATTGGAGATGGGCAGCCCTTTCGTTTCATCCTTCCCATGGCTTTCCCAACCCCTTGTGTAAGAAACAACATCCCTACAGATGGGAGCAGAGAGGTTTGGGGAGAAATGATGATTTTTCTTTTTTTTTTCTAATTTTATTTTTATTTTTAAATTTTTTTCATGTGTATGTTTTTTGGGGGGTTTGGTCTGTTTTTCCTTTGGGAAAAGGTGAACCACAGTGCCTAGCGCTTCAGCCTCGTGCAGCCAAAGCGCGTGCTTGGAGCGGCACCGATGGCGGGAGGGGGCCGGGACCGAGCTCGGTCCATATCCGACTGGGGGGGACCGTCTCGGCAGTGCCCTGCCTGTGTGAGCTTGTGCATATGTGTATTATATTCCTGTACAGATGAAATAAAGAACACTTCCCCCCCCTCTTTTTTTTTTTTTTTTTTTTTTTTTTTTTTTTAATAACCGCACTAAAAGCAGGCTTCTCCCTGTGCACACAGTTGACATCTGCCCTTTCGGTTTCTCTGACTTTGAGAAAAATGAATGTTTTGGGAAGGCGAGTCACTTGTCTTTTCAGCCTCCTTCCTGGGGAGTTTTATCTTTCTCCTCCTGCTACGAAAAGATAAGCTGGCGAATGTAAACATGACGTCTGACTGCCCCGTGATCAATCCGGTACACATGTAATTCTGCAGATGTTTTGGTGTGTATTTGTGTGTGTGTGTGTATATATATAAATAAATAAAAATATATATATTAAAAAAAAAAAAGAACAAACCGCAAAAAACTTAATGACCCTAAACTTTCTTCCTTTGGGACTAACAGAGGTCTTGGTAGGTCTACAAAAAGATGACGTTTGAACCTGATATTTTTTCCAGCAAGGGAAAAATTGGTCTCTGAGCAGCCGAGAAGTCCTCTCGTGCTGGAGGGGTTGGCGGTAGGTGGGATGGTGTCAGCCCCATGCCATCACGCTGCCCCAGAAACTCGCTGCCCGTCGGTTTTGGTTAACAGCCAAGGACCAGGTAGCGATGCTGCAGCCAAGGCGGGTGGGGAGAGGGGACTTGTCAAACCACACCAATGATTTCTTCCCCACCCCCTTTTTTTTTTTCTGGTTTTGTTTTCCTTTGTGATACTTGAATTTATTTTTTTATTATTTTTTTGATAGCAAAGCGCTCTATTTATTTAATGTATACTGCAAAGCTTGGAGAGAAGGGTAGTTACTTGGGATTTTTTTTTTTTTTTGATTTGTGGTATGTTAACTGTTCTGTATATACGTCTGGAATAATTGCCTGATATAAAGCTGTGCCAGCTTAAAAACAGGGTATGCCTTTCAGAAATTTGTATATTTTGCAGTTGCTGGACCAATAAAATATCTTGTTGAAATACAGACGTGACCTGGTTCTTCCTTGCGTTAGGCATTATACTCTCAGGCCTGTCTCGCTTGTGGCTCGGTGGCCCCAAGGGTCAGCATGTGCCATGCTGTCCTGTCTTGCACATGTGTTCCTGACCTCACGGTGGATTTTCTGAGGATCAGCTCTGAGAGAAACCATTTGGATCCTATGGCTTGATCCTTTTTTTTTTTTTTTTTCTGACCACGTTACAGCAATTTTAAGTTTCTGGTATGGTGAGTAAAGAGCTCATCATTTGGTGGTTGGACTTGATGATCTTAAAAGTCTTTCCCAACCTAAATGATTCTATGATTATCAGTGGAGTTGAGAGTGTTGTTCCTCCAACCAAGTGTTGAGACCTACTTAGAGCAAGTGTTCACCTAGGCTGCAAGTTAGGCAGGACTAGGCATTCAAACCTAGTACTGTTGAAATAAAATACCTGCTTAAAATGATGCTAAATGAAACCCAAGGGCTGGACAAGAGCTGTCCTCTGAGATCACGGCTGTCTTTGCCCTGAAGGTAAGAAAACAGCAGATGCCACCTGCAAGCAGAGTTGTAAAATTCCCCACCAAGTTGGTTGTTGCTTTATTTTTATTTTATTTTTTTTTTCTCTGAGTCCAAAGAAAAAGAAGAGGGGGAGGCAGGGAAAGGCGTAATTTGGATGCGATGCTCTGGAGCACATCTTGGATGGATGCTCCCTGTGTGGTTGGAGGCTTTTCCCCCTCAAGCAGTTGTGCCTCTGAAAGCTTGTTAAAGGAGCAAAGGAGGAAAAAAGGTGTGGACCACCGTGTATTCAAGCTCAGCTCTGTGGTTTGCTGCCACTGGCTGATGTGCAACCCTTGCTCTGATCTTCCCTGGGCTTTCGGAGCAGATTGAGCCTTGTTTTAGGCTGGGACTTGCTGCAATGCAGCCGGGATGCACAGGGGCCGTCTGCCTTCTCCCTTCTCCTGATTGCTCTGTGCAACAGGACCCCTCACCACGGAGAGGGGGGTCTCTGATTTGAAGCTTGATTGAGGCATCTGCAATACCTTTTTTCCTAGGCTTGCATGCAAATATGTGAGGCTCTAGGGTGATGCTCATCCCTCTGCAAGCATCCTGGGGGCAGGGAGGACCCATGCTCTCCGAGAAAGCCAGAAACCACGATTATATTTTTTTTTTAATTTTTTTTTTTATTTTTTAAGTCTCCAGCAACCTGGCTGTCTCCTTGACCCAAGCAGAGACAAAATGCTCCTGCCGTATTTTAGGGCAGGGAGTGTAGCCTTGCCTTGCAGAGTGTCCCGCAAAGGATGCGAGGGGCTTCGATAAAGCAGCCCGCTGCGGTGGGCTGAGATTACGTGTAGCCACAACAGCAGCACTTCTCCTCTGCCTTCCCCGGGTAGGCAGGGGCTGATTTGAAGCCGTGATAACCTTATCCTTGCAGGGGGAGCACAGGGAGAAGGCTTTGCCTCCCAGAGCGTGGCTGTGGGCAACGCTTTCAAGGTTGCTCTGCAAGAGAACACCCCCTGCAAAAAGCTTTTTATTTCTGCAGGGGCACGGTGGAGCTTGTGTCGTGAAGGAGAGCCACGCAAGGATGGGGTTCGTGGGCCAATGCCATCCCAGGCAGCAGCCTTTATTTTTCTTTCATGTGATGCATTTTGTAGTATTGCAGACAAGAGATGTTCCTTGAGGCTGGGCGGCTTTAAAGGTTATACTTGACAGCGGGAACATTTCCCTGCTCCCAGTCAAGTCCCATTTTCATTTAAAAAAAAAAGCACCAAAAAACCCCAGCTCACTGCTGGCAAACAAGGCTAGAGAACTTGTGATTGAAAAAAAAAAAACAAAAAAAAAAACCAGACCAGTCACGCTGGCTGACTCAGCTCTGATTGATGGCTCAGGAATGTGTCTGATACGTGCAAGGGATTAAATAAACCACGGGCAAACCTTTACAGTGTTGGATGAAGCCCAGCCGGCACCCCACTCACCTGCCTCCGGCTGGGGAGTGACTGCCATCACGTCATGGGATTGGAGGGATTTTTCTTTCTTTTTTTCACCTATGAGAAAAAATAAAAAGAAATGGATATTTTGCAAGGGGAAACAACTTACTAACTGCTTATGGCTCTGATGGGAATTATTTGCAACAGCTCCAGGTATCTAGATGCATTTATGCACTTTTGCTATGACAAACATATCCTGGGAAGGAATATATTTCTACTGAAATATGGAAAATTTATTTTGCAGCTGTGCACAGACCCGTGTAAATCACAGTCTTGCTGCTCTGTGCCTAAACCCTTCTAAGTGTCAGGGTCCCTTCCCATCCCCAGGGTGGGCTCAGAGCCCAGGCTTCATTCGTGGCTAAGGGAAAGCTGCGTGGACGTGAATATTTGACCCTTGCATTTCCCTTACTTGTGTGTTCATCCGTGTCCTCTCTCCTCTCTGAGACTGAGGGGGTGCGATGGGGCAGTGCCATCCTCCTCTCCCCAAGTTGCCCCCTCCCTGGGTATGAAACAGCCCCTTTGCATGAGCGGTCAGGCTCAGGGTGGATCTTGGAAGAGGGGCAAGCTCACACCCGGCAATTTCATGCCCCCCAGTAAAATCCTTCTGTTGTGGGTCTTGCTATGGAGCCCATTAAGGCGTCCTCTGGCCCTGGCACTGCACATCTTTGCTGGCCTGCCCAGTCAAGTGGTCAAGGGTCCCACACTGGTCCCATCCTTCAGCTCACCTGCCTTCATGGGAGTCACCACTAGCTGCTGGCTTCCCTTCTTCCCACCTGCCCATCGTGGCACTGAGAGCCTCTTCCACCCTTGGCCATGCCTGCCTTGGCTTTTCACCAGGCAATGTCCCACCAGCAGTAGACGGGAAGACCTACGACGCTGAAGTCCCGCTCTTTCCAAAAACCACACAGACTTTGAGTTTTTTTTGAAAACCTCTCTGAATTTAAAAGGTCAAGTAAAAAAAGGACTCATCTAGAAGGAGAGAAAGGGGACAACAGTAGCCATGCCACCAGTAACAGCCATCCAGTCTGCAGCTGGACCTGCCCAGATGCTCCTAAGCCCTGTGGGTTGCTCCTGTTGGAGAAACCTCCATCTGCAGCCCCTCTGTTACCCTCCTGCCCACTGCAGAGCATCCTCCCAGCCCTGCTTCCCACTCTGCGCAGTGATGAGGAGCAGCCATCAGAGCCATTTGCAAACAGTTCTGTCTTTGAGGTGCTGCTTAAAATAGCTGGTCAGTGACCTATACCTTGTGACAGTCCCTTGCAACTTCCTGGGTAAATACAGAGAGTTTTTTGTTTTGGTTTTTTTTTACAGTAAACAGGTCACTTGAGAAATCAGGCTGTGTTATTTCCCCAGCCATGTGCCTTTCCTTTCTAATCTCTTTCCTCTTGGTGTATGACCTGCTCACTGTGGACGATCTGATCTCTGTTTGCAGAGCTGCAGGTCTCTGCAGCCATGGCAGGACCCAGGGGAGACCTTAATGGTTTGGTCACTTGACTTCTGCTGGGAATGCTTCTGGGAAATGGTCAGAAAAATAGAATTGAAACTGAATCTAGTTGTCAGCAATGCTAGAAGAAATTACATCATGTGGACAGAGGAATAGTAGTAAAAGTCAATACCAAAATGGTTGACATACCCCTGAAATTCATGTACAGTGCCTACATCCACAAAGTTGGCTTCATGTGTCATGTTCCCCCTGAAAGCGCCCTGCTGCATCCTGCTGATCCTCTGTCCTGCTCCATGGTCCAGCCCCAGGACCAGTGCCTGATCTGGGGAGGCCATGGGGGGAACCAGTCCTTGCTGCTGCTGGGGCCAGGCTGGGCTCTGTGCCCCAGGAATCCTTCATTGTAAGGGTTGCTCCGTGCTTTCCTTGTGGTCTGATGCACTGGCCAACGTGTGTAAACACGAGACTGTCCACAGAGCAACAGAATACAAAGAAATTGGTCAATGGTGTACCGAGTGTTGCCAGGCCCAACATTCCTCACCTCCTCATGAGCCACCATTACCCCTTGAGGACCCAGCAGCTCCAACCCAACTGATGATGGACTAAATGCCTTGAGAGGTCTTCCTGAATGTTATCTCCCACGATCCTAAGGGGAATTTAATTTGCAACCTGATAAGACCATGACAAGGTTCCTTGAGTCTGGTGAGCTTCATGACAAGCCAGACAAAACCCAGCTGATGCATCTGTCCACTCAACTTGTTGGCAAAGTGAGAAGATACAATCCTGCTGATCTAAGACTCAGACCTAGCATGATCTGAAGGGATGGTGAGGAGACAACATTCAGGATCATGCAGGCTCTGTGAATTGCTTCTCTCTCTAGTACAAGGTACAGAATCTTATATTGCATTCACTCCCAGTCAGATACCCAGCAAATGTTACTTGGTCTTTACTGCCACAAGAGGTATCTGAGTGCTCTTTGTACTGAAATCAATGCTGGCAAAAATTTGTACCAACCGGTGGCCTGGTGCAGAAGTTAGAAAAGTGGATGGCAGCAGAGGTTGTGACCGAAAAGCATGGCTGAATTAGAGCTACAGAGAGAAACAGTAATTAAGACCTAACGAATAATTACCATGGTGGAGGGCAGCTCAAGAATGAGCACAGCCCCAAATCCAGATATTTCTAGCTGCAGCTCAAACCCCACAATTAAGCTGTGATTTTGGTCATTATGAGGAGGTATTTCCAGAGCTGGGTCTTGCCTTCCGCCGCCTTTATCCACTAAAACAACTGACTCAGCATCAGCAGAAAGAAAACCCAGCATTTTGATAAATGTCATCCAAACCAGACTGAAGAGCTTGCGTTAGCCTGCATTGGATGCCTCCACCAAAGCTGGATGCCAACCTGTGGGCAGAGCTGCCTTTTGCCGATGAAGAGGGGAGAAGGCTTTCTGGCTAGCAGGGAATATGTTGGTTTAGGAGAGGTGGGGAGTACCTAAAAATACTGATGTCCTCCCTTGGGAGCAGGAGTCCCACCATATGGCAGCATGGAGAAGCAAACATCACCATGGATTTCTCTGGTTCTTGGTCCATCTCTACCCACTCCTTACTCCAGGGCACTGGTGCACCAGTAAGAAAGGAGGGGAACAAAGCTGTAGCTCTCATACGGGTACCTGGTCGCCCCATCCACTCCGTGCTGCAAGCACGCTGTCCTCGGGGGTGTCTCTGCAAGCAAATCACACCATCGACCTAGATTTCAGGGTGATGGTATAAGGGTTAATGGCTGATTTCCTTCCTGGCTCTCCCACTGGTGATGCTGCAAGGACTGTGACTTACTCTGGCTGTTCCTGGGCTGCTCTTTTACCTTCCAGACAGTATTAAAGTCACCCGCTCCGATGGGTGACACCACCCTACCAACCAGGCGCCCTGACTCACTCACTCTTCCTTCTGCCCAGCCTTGATTCATCTGTGACAAGCGGCAGACGTGCTCTCCTGCCATGCATCCATCTTACTCTCTCTAATTGCCCCATCCTTCAGCGTTTGCTAGGCATTTGCAGAGCCACACGTTCGCTTCTCGCTCTCTATTTTCTACGCAGTGTGTAGGCATCTCCCAAGCCTGTCCTCCTTCTGCAGTACCCCAAGGCCACCTTTTATCCTTTGACAGACAGCAGACACCCCTGCTCATTAACCCGCTCTGTAATTGCTCAACCACCACCAGCAGCTCCCTGTGCCCAGTTTCTCTGTATGGGTACAAGGGTTAGATGTCAGGTTTTTGGGGGTCTGCACTGGTGGCTTATCCTACTGGAGAAAGGTGGGAGAAAAGACCTGGGAGTCATCCCCAGGAGAGGTTTTTGGAGGAGGAGGTTGCCCTTTCTACCTGAGGTGTACCCATCTACAGTGTCAGAGTCATTGCCACAAAATCCCAATGCCTTTCCAGCCACCTCTTTGATTTATCTTTTTAATATTTTCTCTAAGTTTTCCCTAAGAGGATATAATCTATTTGGGCACATTCTCAGTGACATTTTTGCACCATTACAGGCCCCACTGGTGTGGATGAGCCCACTTTTTAGAAGCTACTTGGGGCAGGGAAATTATTTTCTTATTTGGCTATAAATTACCCAGCAGGGACTGGGTGCTGTATAAGCAAGGCATAATAAAATAATAAAGCACTAATATTCACTATAATTAATTTGTCATAATGACTGGGATGCCTTTCCAGACTTGCTAAACCAGCGTGCAGGCTTATAGTATTTCTGAGCATGGCCATTGCACAGAGACTAATTTCAAGCATCTTCTTCTGGCATATCTTTGCCCATGACTGCGTCTCTTGCAGAGGTGAGAGAAGTCCATCTGCATCCCTTCCATAAAATCACTTGCAAGAGTCAGCAAACCCTGGAGAGAGATGGGACTGGGAGGAAAGTGAATTAAGTCAGAATAGTTGTAATAAGGGGTTTGCGAGACTCATGGTTAAAGCTGGCTGAAACCAAAGGCTTTCGGTTCACCAGAGATCTTCTCTTTTAAATGTAAATAAAAATAAAAATATCTTCCTGTCCAAATGGGATGGAAACCACTATTTTTCAAAATTTCCAGAGCTCCTTTCGACCCCATGAACTGACATATCATTTTCCCTGTTTTGCTGAAGACGTTTTAAACAGTGTTGGCTTTTTTTTGACAAAACACTCCTTTTTGGGAAAACACTGCACTGAATTAACTTGCAGGAATGCTGGGGGAAGACACACCGCTGATGAGAGAATGGGGGATGGCCCTTCATCACTCAGGAAAGATGAAATGGGGGTTTCATTGCCTTTATCTCGCATTAGGCTGGATGCCCACCTTGCCCACCCAACAGGTCACCACCTGGGAGACCCAGCAGAGAGGAGCTATAGGCTCAGGAATGCAGCTACGGCTCAGCGTAGCATCTCTGGCATCTCACTATCAACCCTTGAAACGCTCTTGGAAGCTACGTGAGCTGGATGACCAGCAATGCCCCGGACAGGGAGAAAGGTTGGGAGAGGTAGTCTCCAACAAAAAGCCCACCTGTGTGTCCTTGGTGGTTTTAACTTGGGTATTAATTACCTTCCTATCTGCTAAGCTGATCTGTGGCTGGATGCTTCCTCCTGAAGCTGCTCCTAGCAAAACTGCTGCTGTCTGTGTGCTCGCACGGCCGCTCCGAGGGCTGGGAAGGATGGGACCGGTGCTGATTAAGGGCTGCGAGGATGTCAGCCAGCCCATGAAGGCTTTTTTGCCACGGCCTTGAAGCCGATTTACCTGCAAAGAGGCTGACTCAGCGGTGCTGCGAGGGTTATGCTAAGCCAGGCAATCGCACGCCCGCCACGAGGTGAGAACATGCACGTGTTGGGCAGCCGGGCTTTGGCTGACAGGCTGCCATTGCAATAGCTTGGTTGTGTGTCTGAGCCTGTAATGTGAGTTTTGCAGCTTCTTTGGGAGGCTTTTTTTTTTTTTTTCCTCCTTACATGCAACCTGGGAATCTGAAACCCTCGGTATTTCCCAGCGGCAGCACAATGCATTGCACAATATTTCCCTTTCTGGTTGCTCTGGTGGGTTTTTGTGCTGGTCTGGGAGAGAGGATTGGGTTTCGTGACTTGTCTTTGGCACAGCCAGGGTTTTCACAAAGCATGACATTTGCCAAGAGCAGGCAGGAACCCACGCAGTCGTAATGTCCAGCCCATCAACTGGCTGTGGGATAACGGGAGTTCTCATGTCAGTGCATCTCTTGCAGGTTATGGATTAAAGTCCTAGAATTATAGAATATCTCAAGTTGGAAGGGACACGTAAGGATCATCGAGTCCAACTCCCTGCTCCTCACAGAACTACTTAAAACTAAATCATCAGTGCAAGAAGAAATACAAGCAACAACTAATAAATACATACTGTCTGGGAAGTTGGTATTTATAGTGCTAATGAGCATAAGCAAATTGGCCATCTGCTTCAAAAGGGGCTGCATTTGCCCCTGCACAAAGGTCAGACGAAGTATCAAGCAGCTGCTACATCCCCCTATTGTTTTGCAGAGGTGATTTGAGATAAACAGCTGTGGGACCCATTGCTGGAAGTGGTCTGGGTCCAGTTTCATAGAGGGATGTTCAAAGCCAGGCTGTGTGGGGGATCCACGCTAACTCACAATCAAATTGCATGCCTCAGTACACAAATGCCAGAGGTCAAGATACCTCTGGATGAGTAACCATTTGCTGCAAGGGCTTAGGAATAAATCCACTGAAGGAAATGGGCCTAATAGCTATTGCAGAATCAGGCCTTGTCTCCTCTGTTGAACCGGATACGTTTTAGATAAATCCCATTAGCTGCAACCAAGTCGCTCTGGGTTATCATCACCTCTGCTCGCGGCAGATGAGACAAAACACAACGCTGAAGCATTCAGTTGCAAACCAGATATATTCTGGGGTGGAAATCCAGTAGTGTCTTCTTTCAAGTAATTAGCCAAGGGACCAAAGCAAATATGCACAAATAGCAAATTAAATCTTTGTGGATTGGTCATATCTGCAGAAAATAAAACTGTCAAGGAGGTTGTTTCTTATGCCGGCTGGGATTATTTATAGCTGCGCTGTCTGTAGGAGCTCATCTGAGCAGGCAAGGAGCATAGCAGGGGCTGTGGCTGATGGGAGAAATCAGCTGTGTTTAAGTAAGGCTGGGAACGCAGGAAAAGCTAGGCAGGATTCTTCCGGATGAGCTTTTTTTCTAGCTGAAAACGTTGGTTTGTCAAAAATTGAAGCTTTCTGCAGCAAGATGCCAGGCTGTGTTTGTATTGGCAAACCAACAGGGTCAGGGCAAGGGCTGGAGCCGGGGCCGTGACCGTCAGCAGTGTTTTGGTGTATTCCCCAGTGCGGTGTTGGCCTGGGCTAACTGGGCACCGTGGTTGATGGGTGCAGGGGACGGCAGGACTCAGGGATGGCTCCTGGATGGAGCCGCACTATACCCACCACCCAGCTTGGGTATGTGCACCAGATATGGGGCTTTCCTCTCCAAAGGGACTCTCCAACAATAAATCAGAGTGCTCCTATCAGGTCCTTATTTAAGGGATGTTGAGCGAGACCTTGACTACAGATGCAGTCCGTGGACCACAGGGTTATGTGGATTATACCTATGGGGTCTGTGAACACAGCTAAGGGCAGCAGCCTGTTGTCAAGAGGCCAATGCCCCTCCGTGATGGATGAACTGGATGAGACTGGGAGCAGCTGGGCGAGGTGCAGAGAGGGGCCCACGTGAGCGTGATGCACACCACGGCCGTGCCATGCACAGCCCCAGGGAAAGTCCCCGCGCTCAGAGTGAAACTCCATCCCAACGGCCGCGTCCCCACTGCTTGCATGTGGAAGGGGAGAGCTGTGGGAAACCACCTGTTTCACAGGGTTTTGGGGCAGAGGCAGAAAATGGTTTTACCCTCAGCTGCACGCTGACAAATCTCTGTGCTGTCCCTGCCTCTGTGGCAACTTCTGGTCCCGAACAGCAGCCCCCAGCTAAAAGGCACGGCTGGGGTCACTGGACCACTGAAAGTTGCTGGTCTCTGAGCCTGTATGTGTGTAAATCACCCCAGGGCAGGTCTGCCCCTCGATGAATAGAAAAGTTGTATTAGTATTATTTTTATTATTGTTGTTGTCTTTGTTACTATTACTATTATCAAGTCTGGGAGTGGCATATGCTCATCTGTGCATCTTAGGAGCCAGGAGGTCAGAGAGGGATCCAGGCTGCACAGTGGATTCAGTATAGCTCTGTTGGAGCCCAAACCCTGTATTTGGTTTCTTTGTCTGGGAAGGGTCTGGGAAAAGAGGTGGTAAATTGCCTCATTTCTCATCCTCTGTGATCCCCAGGCATGCTTCTTTGATCCCTGGGGGGATAAATTTCTGTTATAGCCTCTAGCAAGGGTCACGTACCCATCTGGATCTCCAGTAGTTTGAGTGACCGATGAACCTGCATGGGGAAGACGTCAAAACCCAGGGTTTAGATGTGAAGTCCATTCTGCTTTCACACATAGTCAGCCAGGGTATCTCCCAAAAGAAAGCCAAGGTGGAAACACATCCGCCCTGCCTTCCAGAGCCAACATCCCCCTTCCTCCCCAATGGTCCCAGTTATGGATTTTCTGCAATCCTGAGACCCGGCATTAAGCAATCCTGGGGGAACAGCGTTCCCACAGGACACATCAGTCTTGTGCGTTCACCTCACCTTGGTCACTAGATTCTAGTTTAGAATCTGCTGGGGTTGGGGAATTACAGATGTTGTCTAATGGAGTGGATGATGGACCAGTGGAATCACAAAACAGAGGAGAACCTGTAACTGGTGTCCAAACTGGATATTTACACTGTCTTTAGCTTCTTGACATTGCATTTATTAGTGCTGATGCTTTGATTTACAACCTGTGCCTTGCCCGGCAGGTACTGCCACTGGCAAATATTTGCAGCTTCTTTTGCAGCTGGCAACCAGGTTTTAATTGTCGCATTGCCTAACTCTCCACCAGGTTGGAAAAAGTTAGCAGCAGCCAGCCTAAGCAATAAGGCTGTTTGACTTCAGGTGCATTTTGTCCATCCGTTTCCAATAAACCCTGTAGAAAGCATGCGGGTTTGGCTCCTCCCTTGAAGGAGAAACTGGAGGCAGACAGAGGCTTTGAGTACAGCAGTATTTAAAGCTGTGGGTAGTTAGTTTCCGCCAGTAAATGCAGTCTTCTCACATGTGGTGAGTGGAAGAAGTGACTGAGATTTGCATCTTTGCCTGGCGCTGGCTCGGAGGCGAGAAGCAGCGCAGCTGCTCAAAATGAGAGCCGCGGCTGCGACCATAGGGGAAGAGGAGAAGCAGGGGGGAGGATGTCACCACGTGTCACAGATAGTCATTTCCAGTAATCAGTGTGTGCTGCACGGCTTAGGCAAAGCTCGTGTTTAATTTACTGCCAGGCAGATGTTGGATAGCTCTCCCATTGCTTGGTCACAGGGCTCGAAGTCTCCTTTTTCTTCTCTGCTGTTGCCCCAACCAGAGGCAATCGACAACACTGATCTTGTGATCCATCTCTACATGTGATCTCCTGGTGAGAAGGTTTCTTCCAGTTAATTCACTTGAATTACTGGTCTGGCAGAATTGCTGTCTTGGCCCTGGATGCCTGAGGACAGGCATTGGTGGACCTGGGTCTGGTCCTACCAGTGTCCCACATCGAAAGTGCATGAGATGGGGGTCAGGTGCTTTGGGTTACCTGCACTGGGGCTCCCAGCACAGCTCGTTCTGGCTTTGCTCAGCACATGGATGTCAGAGGTGCCAAAAACCCAAGGATACCGATGCCTTGGGAAACTCAAGTCCTCAAGTCAGTAAATTAGAGGTGAGGCCAATTAAGTCATGAGGGCAGTGCCTAGAGGCTGACCACGCTGCAACCAATATTGCACCAAGACTTGCATGGATGTGGAGCTGTAGTTAGGCCCTTGCCACGCTGAATTAACAATCCCGAAGATTTTATGCAGAGCCCAGAGGCTGTGCACTAAGCAGGCAGTGTGGGTGGAAGGGGAGGAGATGAGGAACCGAACCATGCCCGTTGTTTAGGTGCATAAATTCCTCGCCAGCTAGTGCTTGCTTTACCAAACATGCTGGGAACATTGTTCATTAGTTATGCAAAGCTGCATGATTATGAAAATAAAGTCTCAGATAAGCCAAACTAGCCTGTCATGAGGTCCACAAAAACCAAAAAGTGTTTAGAGAGATGCAAAACCCGCCCTCTGCTTGGAGCACTGAAGCTGGGAGAAATGGCATCCTTGCTAGTCCAGGACTGTACATCAAGTCCTATCTGATCTCCCAGACAATGCACCGGCTCCTCGTCTCCTCCTTCTCTTGCCCAAGGGATGTTTTGGCTCCGGCACTGAGCAAAGAGAAAGGCATATGTGACCTAAATCAGGTTTTACTTCTGCTCACATCCCTCCAGCTTGAGTAAACAGCAGAGGATGTGACTGAGAGCACATACGGTGCCTCGTCAACGCCTCTTCTCTGCTTCGGGTTTTCGCCTCCCCTCCCCAGAGGTGAGTTTGACTCACTCTGTATTTAGGGATGCTTCCCCTTTCCCCATACCGCTCATTAAACCTCCCTGATCAGCCGGTCCCCAGCCCACCTCTGCAGCTTTTCTTGTTACATGGAGTAGCTTTGGCCGAGAGGACCTACCTCCCAAGCCAAATCCCACCGGAGGGTTGGGAAAGGATGGGAAAACCCCCCTGGAGACTGACAAAACAAACACAAAAAAAGGCTCACCTGATCAGCCTGAGTGCCAGCCCCACCCTGGGGTGTGGAATAAACACTGGCAAGTATTTATTCATCGCCACTCAGCATCCAAATATTTGTTTCTCTCTGTTTCAGGGGCCCACACTCACATTCAGGCTGCCTGCCAGATGCCTTCGGTCGCAGCGAACCTGGGCACACTTCTGTCTGCTAAGGCAGCGGAGGAAATAGATCCTGCCTGCAAGGTTCATTATAAATATGCTAGGATTTCTAGCAATTTGGTGTCTAGATGCACAAGGATATTTCTTTTTGGATATCTGAACTTCCACCTAAACACTCTTCTGCACGACACATTTGTCTATCCATTTATATTCATGCACTTGCAAATTTTTACATATATATGTGTGTGCGTGCTTATGTATTTAGCATATATGTATATCTACCCACCCACATTCACCTACATATGAATACACAGTGCTGGAAATGATAATCTGGATGCCTTGGCATTAATAATGGATAAATCTGATGTTTACAGCAGTGAATACGTGGCACATGATGCCGTTTTAATCTTTGCATACACACAAACACATCTTTTCTCCAGCTGTCTAGTTACGAACATGCCAGTTTATAGGTGTGCTTAACACTGGTATGTTCTTATATGGGAATGTGGATGGATTAAGTTAGCACACAGCACTGGTTATCTCAGCCAGAGTAAACGTCAGCAGAACCATGTAATTAAAAGTCATATGCCTGTAGTATTTCGTTGAATCAATAGGAATCTGATGCATGCATCAATATCCTGATCATCTTGATGTAACTACCAAGAGAAGAATGAAGTGTCCTTGTATGACTAAAGAGGAAAAGTTCCTGGTTGACCCCCATGACCACTAAAGTGCTTCATCCCCAGATAGACTGAATTAGGCTGCAGGTAAAATGTGGAGGTGTGGCACCTGGGAGAAAAGCTTTCCAGAATGGTGAGCACACATAACATGTGATAACTACCCTTTGATCTGTCCCAGCTTTATGGATATTAGGGGAAATATCTTTAGGGCAAGTGAGTTTGAAATGTTGACCTTGGCGATTAGATAAGGTTGTTTAGTGAGAAGCTTAATTTCCTGCCTAAAATGGTCATGATGACCTGTGATATGATGAATAATGATGGCCTGCAAGAGGTCAGGGAACTGGCCCCAGGGAAAGGGTTTTTTCAATGTCTTCAAGGATGTAAAAGGAGAGGATTTCTCAGCTATATCTGAATACTTTATGGAGCTGGGATTTTAACCAGAAGTGATCCTTGGGGTGATTCTCCATTGCCCTGATGAGACTCCTGAATTTGAACTAGTAACTCAGAGAAGTGTTGAAGGCAACATGGAGACTCTTGTTCTGGCCCAAGTCTGTCTGCCCCTACACCCCTACAACAGGTACTTAAGGACTTGTTTTATCCTTATCATCGACTATCTGCTTTTCTAGTCTTTATGACAGCAATTTGCTAAGGAGACACAAGACTTTACTGAGATATCCTACTGCAGCACCTGCAAGGTACTTCAGTGCCCACCTTGCAGTTTAACTTCAAGAGAAAGGGGGGTGATGCCCAGTTTAGACATAGGTGACAAAATGTCCGTGTGCCATTGACTCCATTGACTGGATAGGAAGCTGGGGTCAGGCAGCTCAGATTTGCTTTCTGTTTTTAAGATGGATAGAAGGCACAACTCATCTTAGTCATACCAGAAAGTGGTTCAATATGACACATGCTCCACCTGAAGTCATCCTTCCACTGCTCATTGCCACGGGCGTCTGTAAATGTGCTTTTCTTCTGCAGGCATACATAGCCACCAGTGGGATAGACACAAATTTGCATTTTCCAGCTAAGAAACTTCTGTGGTCCCAGAGCCAAGCCACCATAGGGTATGGTGTTCCTCCAGCCATACCGTGTGTACATCACCTGTTACATTGTGTGCCAAAGAAATATCTTCCTCTACTTTTTTTTTCTGAAACCATCAGAAAAACAGGCAGGGAAGCCTGGAAGGTCAAGGTAGATTTTTTCAGTCAGATGTGTCAAGTTCCACTTAAGATACAGCACGTTCTATCAGATAAGAGGAGGTATGATGTCTTCTGACCTGAAATCCTGGGGCACAGGCTGTCACAAGTTCCCAGCAGTCTCATGGTAACAGTGGCAGACAGTGGCTTGGAGCTGACTTGCAGTACTTCTATAATTGGAGACACACCTCTGAAGCTATAAATGTAATTGCATCTCGAGAGATTACTGAGATCAGAGAAAGAAGGCCATCAGCTGTTTTGTGATCATGCTGAACCCTCTAAATAGCCTGGTAGCAAAGTCTATTGAGAAGGCATTAAACATGGCTGCTGTCCAGAAAAAAGGCTCTCCTGTGGTCCATGGCTTGCTGCCCTTTTCATATGCCCAGTTAGACCCTCTAACCATCATCCCCAGTGTGTGATCCCACTTCTGATAAAAGTATCTCTGACCTTAGCATAAGCCACTCCCGAAGTGGCCCAGGTCTCAGTGACAAGGTCTCCCCGTGTTCCGCTGCGGTGGTTTCACTGTAGGAGAGGAACAGAGTGGGGTGAAGGCTTTTTGGGAAGCCCTACAAGGTGGGTGTGGGTTGGCCAAGGCTCCTTGATGGGCTCCAAGGTCTTCAGCGCCATCTACTGCCACCCGGAGTCTTGGCTCCCTTGTAATCCCTCCAGGAATGGGTTAGGGGATACTTGCAGGCTCATGGGATGGAGAAAATTAGTAGCTACATCTATTGCCCTGCTGTTCCTATGGGCTGAGTACAAACTAAGAAACATGCTACTGTCTGGAGACAAAAACCTGGTGCTATTTCCCTTACAAATTTATACAAAGGGCAAGAAAAAGCAAATACTTGAGGAGTGTTATCTGGAAACGAGCAAAAGCCAGGCAAAAGATAGTAACTGCGAGCTACGGTGCTGTTCCTTCCGATCCGCTTCTGCCTATAGGATGTCCTCCACTGCCAGCATGAAGTTACAAAGCAAAGGCTGAGTAGACCATTCGGTGAAGGTCAGAGGGAAACAGAGATTGAGTGGTTATCGCTATGGGTTCATTGACCCACTTGTGATCAGGTACGAAGCATCCCTCACATTAAGCAGCGAAGAAGTGTTAGATGAACATCTGATAGGATAGTTGTGGCTGAAGCAATGTATCTGTCTCTATGTCATGTTCTAATCTCAATCAGCTTGAAGCAATCAGTTGAGATCAGTGAAGTTACATTGAATTTACAGCCCCTGTATTTAAGTGCAGAACTTGGTTCTCTGTGCTCTTCCCAGATGGAAGAACATAGCGGTTTAACAACTCTGCCAGGTCTAGGAAAGCTCTAACTTATGCAGCAGGACAGCAAGTCATCTCTAACGTGTCTCAGGAATTCATCCATGTGAGAAAGAACTTGACAACCAGCCACAAACCCCATCTCGTTAGCCATTTGGGAGCTGGTGTCATTCTAAGGCATTTTGTGGGGTATGTTCCTCCCCTGCACTCCCAGGTGGTAGCAGTGGTTCGAAATACACATGATCCTCTCTACCTGCCCAAGAGCCTGGTTATTAATTTGATAAAGTGAAGACCCAAAATCGAGCCTGTTCAACTTTGCTTCTTCTGTAGGTGAAGCTAAAGGCTGTGCAGAAGCTTCAGCGTCTTCCAGTCCTCAGCAGTCCACACTCTAGGCAAGGGGGAAGATAATCCACAAGTGTAAGTGTTTCACATCACCTGTAAAGCTATCATAGAGCATTATAAGGGTTTCAATGTAATGGAAAAGAGGAGGACTTGGGTATCTTCTGTATGGCCTCTGGTGTGACCAAAGGTGTCTGGGGCTCCAGAAAACCCATCAATCATCTTTTAGAAGAACTTGCCCTTATTTAGGGAGTACAAAGCCTTCCAGACACATAAATGACTGACCCCAGCTCAGCAACATTTTTTGCTCCTGTGTTTGCCAATAGCCAAGAAGCTAATGTACATTTGTTTGCTTTTAATTCTTCTGGTTAGTGAAACCATTATTAGGAACCGGGATAAGTCTGAGCTAATGAAAGGGGCTGTGGGATGGCTCCAAGTCACCATTTTGACAAAGTGTGCACATTCAACTTTAAACCTCTCTCCTGTGATCCTTGAACAGGGCAGGGAATCCTACAGGTGGCCTGGACTTCATCTAACTTCGTGGTTGAGGGATTTGGGAACTGATCTCAGCATGATCCCACACCAAACACTTTGCCTTCCCCAAGGTCTGATATGCTGTCAGATCCTCTGGGACCTGGAAAATAGAAGGAAGTGGCTTTTGAGGAACTCGTAAGCCAAAACCAGGGGGATTTTGGAGGAGAAACTGAAAACTGGAGATTGAACTCATTAAAAAGAGTTTGCTTAGTACCACCAACAGTCATCTAGGAGTGCTTGTGGTCTGGGAGTTAAATACAACCTCAGAACTTCTTGCATGCTCTTCTAGTGAGGATTTGATCAGCTTCATTCAGCACTGTTGTAAGGAAAGCAGTAGAGAATAGAAACAATTGAGAAGTTCCCATTAATGAAGGTTCAGAACATAGCCTAGCATAATTGCAACCTAAATGCTTCTGCTAAGCTCCAGCTGGTGTTGATTCATCACCAGCCTTCTGCTGCAGATGGTTGGGTAAATTAGGAGTCCTCTGTATAGCAACCTGCAGGTTTTTTCCAAGAAAAACAAACAAAAAAGCCTGTGGTTTCTGCAGGAATGAAACTCCAGTTGAAACATTGGCTTTGTCCGTCTCCGCTGAAGAACAGCCCCATTGACTGCTTCTACAAAGGGCATGAGTAATAAGGACTTCTCTCAAGCAGAGATAACCTCCTGAAAAACTACGTTTTTCACCAATTTCTTAGCAACATCTCTTCTAGCTAAGAAGCTTATGTTGCTCTTCCTGGCATGCTGAGTGGCAGGAGAAGAGTAAGTTTGTTCGAACACACCCAAATTCCTAGTGGGCATCGCCCAGGTCTCCAGCTGGGAAATTTGACATGCAAAATATGACCCTGATCACCTGCTGAATGCTCCAGGGATGACGTGCTGCAATCAGCCTTCCTGAGATGACTTGTAGACATGTGATAAGATTAACACTCGTGTGTCTCACCCACCTTTGGTGTCCCATTGTTGCCAAACCTTACATCTCTCTGGCAGTCCTGCAGCTTGGCATGCAGAGACCTGGGTTTCAGGAGTTCATGGTGACCTTACAGAGTCTCTCTGATCCCGGACATACCTGTGACTGAAAAGGACAGGCCTGGGGTTGAATGATTTGAATTTCCAGTGCTTCAATTTACCTAGATGCAAAATGGTGATAAGGAGTTCTTGGAGATCTTTGCAAACTGCATCATGTCTTGCTTATGTAGGAGTTAATTATTCTAATCATTATGCCCTTTTACTACCAGTGATTTAGCACAAAGGAATCTACCTGAGGTGATGGGACAAGAAACTTTTTATAGTGCTCAATCAGCAGGATTTGGAAAGGAGAAATCTGAGCTCTGTTCCTGAATCTGTGACTGTTACTCCTCACATTACCCATATGTAAAACGGAGAGAACAATACAGGAACTCTGCAGAAAGCATGAATTCCTCTGTCTGTAAGATGACTAGAAGCCTTTAGTACCAGGGAATGCAAAAATGCTTATCTTTTTCCTCTTTGTGGCTTTAGTTTGTGGTCTCAGCATCCATGCTGTGCTCTGGAGTGGCCTGTGATAGCAAGTTTGTATTTGGCTTATGACAACCAACATGAATAAAGGGATCCATGCCTCTGGTAGAAAATGCTCCAAAATCAGGGGAAAAAAGAAAAAGCTTGGACTACTCTGCCCTATTCCAAACACACAGTAATGGAGATTTTTAAAGCTTCATATATTAATAGGCTCTAACTTGCTGGACAACTGAATTTTTCTTCATGAGTGGTCATGGCAATCAAGTTCAGCTGACATGGTCCCCTGGTCAGAGCTAAGAGTGCCTGTCTTGTTGACTCTACCCCTGGGTGATTTCCACAGGGCATTTCTCCACTTAGAAGTTGCTTCTCTTTTACTCTAACACAGCTTGAATTAGTCATACTGCAGCTTCTGACCACCTTCTCAGAGACACAGCTATTTTCAGACTGATGGAGATAAGCATTTCCAAGCAATGAGTTAAAAACAGCTAAATTTTCCCCTGTGGGAGAAAAAGGACATGTTTAATCCATTCTCATCTACCACAGGTTCATCTCTTACACTTGCCATTCAACCTTTGCTGTCAGTAGCACTTTAGCAATTTTTTTTTTCTTTATTTCCTTTTCATTTTCTTTTTTTTTTTTTTTTCAGGTTCTTGTCCATTCTGAGTTGATGTGTGGAAGAAATGTAAAAGTAATAAAGGAGCCTGAAGGACATGACTTTGACTCAGCTTGCCATGTGTCTTTCAGCCTGGTTCCAACGATGAGTCGAGGCAGAATTGCCTTTTCAGTCCCACTTACACACAGATCCTATGAAGACGTGGCCATTTGCAGCACTGTGAAGAATCACACCGAAATCATGGGAATAAAGTTGAGTCACATGCATGGTACAATGTCATCCAACACTGAGAGTTTCCATTTTTCTCACCACTCACTGATGTTTAGAGCATGCTAACCTGGTGATGCTTGAAACAATAGTGAATAAAAACAATTCAGGGAGAGGTGTGATGTTTAACTTGGCCAGAGCCTCCCAGGTTTTCTAAAGCATGTTAAGATCCTTGGATGAAAGACAAGAGTGTAAGGGTGAGAACATCAGTACTATCAGTTTCAATTCTGCCTTCCAGGCATGTGAAGTAGCACTATCCCAAGGTCAGGGCAAAACAGAGCTACACATCACATGCAGCAGTGGAATTTGATCGTTGCTGCAGGGTGAGCTGCTAATTAGAGGGGGGACTTTGTACCACCTCTGACAACATTTCCAGTCACAAGTTGCTTACAATAATTGCAAATGGAGTTTTAAAGCAAGCAGATAATTTGTCAGCCTGGGATGAAAAACCTGAGATAGAATTTCACAAAGTTCTCAAAGACACAAGGCAGAATAACACTATTCTTAGCAAATTAATCTTTTAGTGTGGGAGCTGAGCTGGACTTAGGCAGCTGCTGGAATATTGGAAATTTTTATTCTCACTTTTTAGGTGTTAATAGCAAAATACTGTGGGATTTTTTTCCTTGGCTTTTGGTTTTGGGGTTTTTGTTTGTTTGTTTGTTTGTTTTTTAACTTTCTTTTCATCCCACACTGGAAATTGAAAGAAATAAAACCAGAAGTAAAACTGCTTTTGACAAATGAGAAGCAAAACATACTCAGTCCTGACTCATGCTCATGGATCAAGGGTTCAATCTGGGCTGCGTGTGAGAGCTCATTGCTGGGGCTCGAGGACTACTGTAGCACTGATTTAGGGATGCCCTTAGCCATGAAGTTCTCCAGTCCCACACTGCAGTTTCCTCTGGCTGCAACATTAAGCAATAAAGAGAAAAAAGCTACCTTATTTTGGCAAGGAGCACCACAGGATCCTTCCTAGCAGGTGCAGAGATGTTGCAAAATTCACCAGTGCAGCATTTCTGCATGTGTGTTCACCTGCTAAGTGAGGCCCAGGGCACCCAGGTGCTGGTCGCTGCCCCAAACTACCAAACTGAGCGCTGCAGAGAGCACTGGGAGGGCTGGTGTGAGCAGTTATTGCAAAACGCTGTGTCTTGTGGTAAAATGGTCAGTGTGACATCCCCAGGAGAAACAGAAAGGGAAAGAGGAAAGGCAGCCCCTTCTTACGGTAGGTCTTGAAGCCTTGATCACAGGACTCGTCGGACTCGTTGACTAGAAATTCTTAATCTTCAGTGGGAATGCTGACGTGAAATAAAACGGCCATTTGCCTCTGTCTCTTCCCCTTGAGCATTGCACAAAACCCTACAGGTGAAAATCAGGTTGTTTGGTCCCAGGCACCTCTGTGGTGAACGCACTGTCAACTTGAGCTGAAAAGTGAAAAGGTGCAAAGCCCAAAGCGCTTTTCTCCTCTGCATTGTCCCCATTGGTGCTCTGGGGTTGGTCCAGCTCCCCACACTTTGTAAAATCTCGTGGGGTTAAAGTTCAAGGTGGCAGGCAGAGAGAGCTCCTCTCTTGGAGATAACCAACATGTGGAGGGATGACACCTTTACCTGGACCTTGTGCACCATGTGTCTGCTACAAGAAGTCTTCCCTGAACCCCTGAGAGATCAAACCCAGGTGTGACTGTACAGGAATAGCAGGATGCTCCTTCCATGGGCCTGCCATTCCCTTGGGCCCAGCAGATGTCAGGAAGGAGGCTTTCCCTTCCCAATAGCTCCCTTCATCTTGGTGAGAATGGCATTGGGAACAAAGCAGATCCTGCCTTTGTAAAACCATTCAGGCACCCTCTCTTTAGACCTCCA
Source organism: Haliaeetus leucocephalus (assembly GCF_000737465.1). Classification (NCBI taxonomy): domain Eukaryota; kingdom Metazoa; phylum Chordata; class Aves; order Accipitriformes; family Accipitridae; genus Haliaeetus; species Haliaeetus leucocephalus. Next base: position 16,594,429 of record NW_010973187.1, on the reverse strand, counting down.
TAGGAGCCCACCAGATGGGCACATTGCTGGATAAAACCCACATTTCTCCCAAGGAGGAGTAAACATGCCACCTAGAGCAATTAGGTTCCAGTGGGAGACCTCTTCAAGGATCAGCCACGCTGAGTCATTAGGACTTCCAGCTCTGCAAAGTTGGGGAAAGACTGGAGAAGGCAAGACATGTATCCAATGTGCATCCTGCAGCCTGACAGTCTTAAGTTATTTCTACATGGCTGCCTTAGGCAGTCCAGGGGCTATAGGTCATTTTGCATAAGAAAATGAGACAATATAAACAAGAATCAGTCCACCAACCTTCCCTTTTTGGTTAGCGTCATCCAAAGACCAAGGCTGGACTCTTCTGGGCTGACATTTAGACCATGGTGTTATGTAAATTCTTTTGGAACCATATTGGCACTAAGCAGCTGACAAGGACAATGTGGTGCAAGACAAACTCATTTTCTCATGTAGTTGTGTGCCCTTTCCATCCAAAAGGAGAGGGAGCCCATAGCATTACCTGCTGCAGTGCCAGCCTTAATGAGGCCTGTGAGGAGGAGTTGCTAATTAGGCTCATGATTCATGCATTGGGTGCGAGTTTCTGTTCCAGTGCTCTGCCAATTAGTTCACACTTCCTGATCAATAGTGGGGTAATTATGAGATTAAGGTTAATGGGTCAGACTCATTGAAGGCTTCCGATTCTACGCTAATGTCAGATTAGCTAAGTCCTGCTGTCATTAGTTTTACCTTTCCAGGTTGCTGGCTACAAAGCAACAAGGGGCAGAAATGGCTTGTAATTACCTCTGGTTTGCACAGGAAGACTCCTACACCGAGGTTTTTAGATGTGAGATGTGTGTCTCAGTTCCCATCAGCTGAGTTGTAACCAATGAAGCTGATCGTGTCTACAGAGAGATTCATCCTGCCCTGAAAGGGACAGCTGGGGTAGGATTCATTTGCTTAAACACAGCTTCCAAGTGCAAGGGTTGCCCTGGACATCCACGCAGGGTTGGTTGATAAACCACAGAAGAGCCATTCCGCCCAGCTGGAGGACAGATGAGAGTCCCTGAGACATCTCAGCTGTGGGCAACAAGGCATGGACAACTTAAGCGCCTGATATGTCCAACCAAGTAGAGCCATGAGGGTTTCAAACCAGCTCTTAGCTCAAGGCAGTCAGCTCCACGGAGAGGGGTCACGCACGTCAGGGGTAAAACTGAAGGTAGACACCGACACGAGGGTTTGCATGCCTGTCTTCAGGCCACAGAGACCTCTGAGCCTTGTCACAACCTGGAGCCCTACTCCTTCCCACGTCTGCAGGTTTTATTCCCAGCTAGGAGAAAGCCCTCTGTTGGACGTCATCTTCTACTCTGATGACATTATTCAAGGCACCAAGCAAAGCCATGTGCTGAGGTTGGAGCTGAGATATGGATGTTTGCCTTCCTTAGCAGAAATGCAGAATATACAAATGTAAGGCGTTTTCATTACAGAGAAAAGGTAGGACTCTTACGACCAGTAAGGTCTCTCTGAGCTGTTGGCTGAATAAAGCCATGAAAGAAGACCCCACATGGGAAAGACAGCACTTGAATGAGCTAAATGGGAACCAAACTCCCTGTGACACTGATGGTGGGTACCAAACAGAAACACCGCCTAACTGATGATGCTGATCCTTGATCCCCTACAGAGAATCGTCTCCCAACTCCAGGAATAAGATGAGAAGAAGCAGGTTCTTTGTGGTATTTACAGGCTAGTTTTGCTGGTTCCAGAAAGACGGAAGCACCCACAGGGACACTGGTGAGTCTCCAGGGACCGCGTCACTGCCAAGACAATTTTTCCTCCATGACTATGCCTTGGCCCAAACTTTAGGCCTACTAAGATTTTTCAAGTGACGCTTTTCTCACATCGATTGAATCTTTTGCTTCTCTGCTACAGGCAAAAATAGTTCCTCTGCAGGATTATTCCAGTGAGGTGGCATGAGAGGACCTAGTTTCCTACGGCAGGCTCTGTCGTTGGCTGAGAACGAGATATTCGTTACACAGGTTTGCAGTGTTCATATTTCCCTTGCAATGGGTTCTGAACCAAACCTTGACATTGCTGTTCAGACAATGCCCAATTTCAGTCATTTTTCCTGTAGTTTTTAATGTTTAAAGAAGGGTGATTTGATCATGTTACATTACGCAGGTTCCTTTTTCACACTTCCTCATGATTTTTTCCAGCCCTTTAAATTCCAAAATGATTCAGTTGTCTTTAAAGGCTCAGACTTTTTTCAAGAGACACAGCCACGTTGTAGCCTCTCTCCTGGGATATTTGCAGGCAAACACTAAAATAACCAGCACACCTAGCAGCAAAATCTAACATGTGCCCATGAGGGCATACAACACAGACGTGACTACTTTTGGGGACACAAAGAGTTTCTTATCCAGCACATCTAACAGCTGGATTCACCCTCTGCTGCTCATGCTTCAGTGCAGCAGGACTGGCTTTAACAGAGTTACTCCAGATAGCACAGCTCAAATGAAATCCTATTTATTTGACAGTAGTGGTCTCATTAGTCATCCCCAGATAAACCAAATCTGACCACAGAAAAGGCATAGTTTTAGCATCTGAGGCTTTTCTGTGCTGCACGCTGCTGTACTGTTTCCTTGGGACCTTCATCCCTACCCCGAGAAAGTGCTGCTCTTGGGGCTGCAGCATCTTTGACTTAGCCTCTTTAAAGCACAGGGGGTGAAAAGCAAAGCTGTGCATATCCATGGGTATTCTCCATTGCCAGGGACAGATTTTCCATCACCAAATATGCCACAGACAGAGTCCTGCTGCTTTCAGGGTTTTGAAAGTTATTTGGACAAATTCACTGGGACAGCGTTCAGGAAAAATGTGACTGTATGTTTATTTTGTCATATTTTCCCTTAGGTCACTGCTGTCAGTGATAATACTGGGCTAGATGGCCACAGTGTAGTCATTTTTATGTTGTTTTGTAAAATAAATACAACATTTTTGTTTGCACTCTCGGGTTCCAGCCCCCAGTGCACAAGATGAGCACAAGAGTGGGATGAGAGCGCGTCAGTCCAATGCCACCCCTGAAATTAGGGGAGACAGACATGTAAGAACATGACGGGCATGAAAGCACAGGTACAGGATCAGACTGACAGTCCACCTAGACCACTGCCAGCAGTGACTGTCCACAATATGGGAGCCTTCTCCCAGGATACCCTTCCAGTGATCTGTGGCTCTGAGTTTGGCAGTCATGGACCAGCATTGCCAATGACGTGCACAGCGAGAGCTCATCCTGGGTCCTGGTGTTTGCTAATTCACCCTAAAATCTGCTGCAGCATCCTTGTTGCATAGTCACTCAAACTGATGTATCCAGAGGCTCGGATACATCAGTCCCTGCTGCAGCCTCCTGTTTTCTTTGCAAAGGAGATAAAGGCGATAAGAGTAAGGCGTACATACAAATACTCATTGGAAGGGCTGAGGTTGATGGGAAAGTGGGTTATTTCTGCCCTGTGTCTTTGGCTTGGTCTGAGCTGCTTGGAAAATGGGGTTGAACAGCTCGGGACATAGCTGTTGACCATTTTGAATCATCCTGTTTCTTCTACACTGGCTCCCAGTTATTCAGTGTAAAGCCCTGTACTTAAATATCAGCAAGGCAACTGTGCAGAAATTCACGGGGACCTGCGGAACGATGAGCAATTGGTGTCGAGGCACATTAGGCACCGGAGAGGATAAATCGGGAGAGCTGAGAGGGCTCAGGACAGAGGGCAGGTTTACCTTTGCATGCACTGAAAAGGTGCTTTTATCGCCTTCAAGCCCAGGCCCAGAAATGTGAAGAGCATCAGGGAGAGGTGCTCCAACCTGCATCCATGAGCAGAGCAGCATCGCCTTAGCGGGGAGAGAGGGGCAGCGGGTGCTGCTGACCCATGGCCAGACCTGGTCAATAAACCTGCCTGCAGCAGCACCAGCGCTGGAGGAAAAAAACAGCAAACTCCCTGCCCTGAAAGTTTGATATCAGCCAAAATCTCTTGTTCAAACAGTAGGCAAGATTTCCCCACCTGGGCCTGCCTGCTTTGATCCCTCGACCCCAAATTTCCCTTTGTTAAAAAAAAAATCCCTCAATATTAAAAAAGTGCCCTTTTGCGTTTGCATAAGAGCATTATTTCTACCTTTTATGAGCAGGGTAGCAGTTTTCACAGAGAAATAACTCCGGACAGAGTTATTAAAAGATTAAAAAACACACCCAAAAAAAAATGAAATCCAGACTGAAAAAACAAATATCCTTACCAGAACTCAGGGGCGTTTCTCATAACATCTTGCTTATGTTATGAAGTCTGATTTTTTAAATTTTTTTTTTTTTAAAGTTGAGGTAGACTCAATTACTTTGCTGAAATTCATATGACCTGCTAATAAACCAGATTAAAAGTCTCCTGCTGTAGCATTGTATAGTGCTGCAAGAGTCTCTCCAGCTCTGTAATCTCACTGGTTCCTGTACAGATGGGAGAGGCATTGCCTTGCTTGAGTTTTTGATGGGCTCGCGCCTTATTTTCATGACAGCTCATAATTCATCGTCCGTGTGGGTATGAGCACGTGTTACCTGCGGTACAGCAGATCCCCAGGGCTCGTGACTCCCGACGGTGCTGCATCACGGCTCCAGGTAGCATTTGCAATGGGCAGCTGATCACCTTGTCCTGGAAAGAAAATGTGATGCGGTTCCAAGCGGCTCTGTTGAAATTTGGCCAAAGAACTGAGGTTTCAGGGCAGTGAACCCAAAAACCATGGGTAGAAAAAATAATTTTAAAAAGTCTTACCAACTATAGAAGAGCTGTGATTTCATGTAAATCTGGGTGGAAACTGAGAATCTGTAAAAGGATGAAGAATTTTAAATGACCTGTGTTTGGGCTGGTACAAAATTTGCTGTGCTGAGACCCACTGTAAACAGCATCGGTATCAATGCGCTGCATCAGTCCTGGCTTCACCTTGCTTCTGTAGGATGACATAAATACCCCTTTTTAAAGGAAAAAGTGAATGTACAAGATCAAGCAGGGAAAGCAGATGTATTCATACAGTTACTAATGTTTGCTTGAGCCGGCAGATGCTAGGCATGTCTCAAATACCTTTACTGTTTCTTTTTTATTTTCTTTTTTTTTTTAAGTTGCCAAGTCTCATGGAGATGAAGTCACTCTCAGAGGTGACTTCAGGACACGGAAATCGCCTCGAAGCTCTGCTGGACTTTTGCCTTATGTCTATACCAGGTGTTTTGCAGCACAGTTTGCTTTATACATACTTCTTGTGTCTTGAGATACTGGGGACCAAAATAAAGCAGGGTGTTCCACTTTCTCTCCCTTGGTCATTAAAATTGTACCAATTCTGTATAGCAGGTGTGCTGCAGCTCAGGTCCAAATATGGGTTTAGAGGAAATGCAACATCCTCACTCTAAAAAAAGCCAACCAACCATCCCCACCTCCCCTGTAATTACAGTTTGACATAATGAGTGAGTGCTATTTATTAATTTCAGCTCTCGGAGCTGATGTCACCGCAGAGTCGGGGTCCTGGAAATCTCTGAGTCACGTGGACATGCAGAGCCAGGAAATATCAGCAGAAGAAAAAGAAGTAAATATTAAGGTGAAAGACGTTGGAAGCTGGTGGCAGCTTCCTGAAAGAAGGCTTGAGAAACTGTTGATGCTAAGAAGAAACCATGGCCTTGGGTTAAATGCCAATATTCAGCTTGGTTGACAAATTAAGGCAGAACGCCTCCCTGTTGTAATTGCCTAATGATGTAAAGGAGGAGGGAGGCAACATGCTCGAATATGACCCATGGTCCTGGTATGTAAACTGTCTTCTCTCTTCACAGCTTCAGCTAATTGGAAAAGCAATCAGTTCCTCCGGGGGGGGGGGGGGGGGGGGGGAATTTGACCCATTTCTCTCTTAATTTTCCCACAAGACCCAATCTTGCAATATATGGATTAGGAATGGATGATGCTTTGACCTCCCAATGACTTCAAGGGCTCAGGACTTGAGCTGAGAGGGTGCTCTTGGTATGAAGCATGGCTTCAGACAGGCAGAAGCTCCCCGTGGATCCTGCCTGAATTCCACAAATGACTGCAAATGAAAAAAAATTTGGAAACATCATTTTTTTTTCAAAGCTAGGATTCAGACAACTTCTAGTAGTCACTGCCTGCTAAAATGAATGCAGTTTTTTATTTTCCTTCCTCATTTTTACCCACTTTATTGGTGGGAGCTTTTTGTCACTAGATAAGTAGAAGAAAGGGGAAAATCTTGGGGGGAGAAGAGCAACAAAGGACCCATGAGGCCCTGCTGCTCTGCATTGAGTATAAATTCAGGCTGAGCTGCCTGTGCTGCGGGTAGCTTGGTGGGGTGTCTGAAACCACATGGAGCTAAGGCAGACCATGACTTCTGAAAAAGGAGAAAAAACCCCAACCCCAAAACCAAACCAACAGCAAAACGCCAAGGTTGTTTTGTTTTTGTTGTTTTTTTTGTTTGTTTGTTTTTTACTTTTCTCCTATTTTAAATTCCAGGTTTTCCCATGAGATCATCTTAGTTACAATGATGCAGGGCTTCGTATAGACAAGCCGAGGACCAGCTACATAGAGAAGATTTCTCCTCTTCTGAGTCAGTGAAGAGAAAACTTCTGTCTGATGACTTCAGGTGAAGCTGGCATGTTTTTGCACGATCTGCTGAAGACATTCAAGTTTTACTTCACAGTGGAAACTTTGTCTGTGGTCTGAGTTTGCTGTCACTTGCAACATCGCATAGTTTTGATACAAAGTTTTGCTTGCCTGTGCTGATGCACAGCAAAATTTAATTTGTTTTTTCTTCTGACACTGCAGCCCTGGCTGGGAAAATGGAGGGTTTGAGCACTGGGGGAGTCCAATACTTTGGTTTCAACACTGGATGTGCCTGTCCATGGAGCAGAAAGGACACATTCTCACTTTCCTCTCTCCACTCCTTATATGCAGCAGCACATTGCAGCCTGCAGCAAAGAGGAAGCTGCTGTTTCAGGTTTCCTTTCGGGTGCGTCCTTTTGTAGCATGACTCATTTTGTTTTCATCTTTGCCACGTGATTTTTTTTTTTTTCTTTTGGTCTGAAATAAAAAACCGTTTAGCCTTGGAGAACATCTTTTGCTCCTGAGGGACATGTGTGTGAAACATAAAGAGAGACAGGTAGGAGGTATGTGAACAAATTTAAGAGGACTGTCATAATGAGATGGTCCTGTGCCAGAAATCATGAACTTTTTCTCCAGTTTCCCAAAGTCATTGAAGAAGCTTTTCATAATCTCTCAGAAATACCAAACTTGACGCTGTGGTTTGGTGAAAATCTAGGTTGCATTTCTTCTAAACTGAACTTTCTGGTGGGTAGAGTACAACTCTATCAAGATGCTCAGCGATGGCATCTTTCCTATTGTAATTACTAATGTCATTTTACAGAGCCTGAAGGTAAGCAGTTACTTCTAAAGACAGGAATGGCCTTAAAAGAGATGCAGAGCCCATGCCAAAGACCATGAGACCACATCCATGGGGACATCTAGACCCTGGTGATGCCGTGGGTGCATGCTCCTCACCGCAAGGGGAAGGCAGCCAGCAGAGAGGTCGTGCCGAGAACGGTGCTCTGTCCTCTCTTGCTCTTGGCTTCAGACGCCACCAGAACTTCCTGAAATTAGGTGTTTCTGTTGTTGCTTGAGTGACCAAACCCTCTTTGCCTTCCAGAAACAGTGATGCCCTGACTGTTGTTTTAGCAGTGCAGGACTTGGAGAAATGGGAGATCTTCATCTTGAGGGCTACAGATTTACCTCTGCCCTCTCCTCCTCCTCCTCATTGGAGGAAGTACATCCCAGCGTACTCGGGCTGTGGGACCCTCTCTGACCTTCTTAGTGAAGCTGTGGGACCTGACTTCAATTGCAAAACCTGCCCAAGAAGCTGAGGAAATGCTTGGTTAATGTGCTGTGAGCTCCACAGAGCCACAGCTACCCTGAGCCAGTGGTGCCTAAACCACGCATTAAAACCTTATGTCCAGTTAGCATCGTTATGCCTAAGCTTCATGTCACCTAGGCTGAAGGCGTGATCGATACTGAAAATGCCAGCCAGAGCCACAGAAAGATTTGGCAATGAGTTGCAGGATTACAAAATGCAGCTACTGGGATTTTGGTGCACCCATAGCACGGTATTTTCTGTGTCCACTGGTAGTCACAGGACTGGGGGCCTTGTGGCACAGGGACCACTTCACTGTTTGACATCCCAGATATCAGGTTAAGAACAAACTCTCATCTTAGAGCATTCACAGTCCCGAGGACAAGAGGCAAAGGTCTGCCCAAAGATGTAGAGGGACCCAGAAGCCTGAATGTAAATGGGTTTAGGCAGTCGGGAACTGCCATCGCTGTTTTCAGACCATGCTGTCCCCTTTTCTCCTGCTGCCCTTCCTCCCATCATACGTGGCTCCTTCTACCTTTGACTCGTACAGCTGCACGATCTAGACATCCTACCCCTCCACAAGGTCCAAAGTGAGCAGATACAGCTGCATCTCACATACCTTCCTGTTTAATCTGATGCATTTGCATTTTTGTATCTTAGGTCCTTCTTGCCTTTTGTCCTTGTTTTGCTGCTTTGAACTCTTTCTGACCTCTTACGAAGCTTATCTCTGCCCCATGCCAACTTCTGATATGCTCTGGAAAGTCTGTTTCTGTAACTCCTGACTCCAGATAAGGCAGTGAAGATTGGCATAATATCTTGTAAGCACATGTGGAAATAAAAACTTTCAATAAAATAAGGACAATCCAGGTGTTTGCAATTTCCTTTTTTGGCTAACTCTAAAGGAATCTTTGGCCTATTTTGAAGCACTGTGAAAACAAGAGGAAGTGCTGGTTCTCTTCAATTCATCATATTTGATATAATGAAAGTGATTTTAAAATCAATCCTAAAGAGCTTTGCTCCCCAAAAGGCTGGGATCAAAGCCTTTTGCAGAGTAATTCCTTCGAGACTCAGATTAATTCTATTTACAAGATGGTTAATGATTAAAGGACAAGTTTAGCATTAAGCTCTCTGGTTCATTAATGCCACATGACTTCAGATCACTCCAATAACTTGGCCGCTCTGCAGTCCCACTCTTATCTTTCATTGCTGTAGCCCAGCTGTAAAAAAAAAAAAAAAAAAAGCCATGGGAGATAGTAGCAGCATTTCTGGTTGCTCTCTCTAGGAAAGAGCCAAAACATGTAGCACACTATGTATTGCTATGTGGTGGAAAGGTGAAACCAGGACTTGACTGATCACAGCTGGTCGTCTGCCTTTCTAAAAGGATCAGTCACCCACAAGAGGCTTTGCAGTGTTTTGATTTAGCCCATAGTACATGCATATTTCTCACCATGTGATTTTTAAAGTAAAATCAGCACCCATAAAATTTTGCTCTGTGCAAAAACAGAACAAAAACAAAAAAAAAGCGCTGAAGGCTGGACTCTCCTCCAGCCCCACCAGATCTTCAGACCTTCTAGTGGTGGTACCCCATGCACTGATCTTCTGCACTGATCCAAATTTAAATTCTGTTGAACTTTCCCCACCCTTTGTTTGTTTCAATTACGGGATGTGTCAGCTACTCCACTCCAGTGTCTGCTTTAAGGACGTTTTTGAGGGAAGACATGCCAGGCAGGGAACAGGGTGTCCTGAGGCAGGAATTATGATGAGGATGGAGGTATGCAGTAGCTTTATTCTTGAAGCAAAGGCTGCTTGGATAGGAGAGGGTAAGAAATAAGAGCAGATGTGTAATCCTGCCATGATTGGAAAGGAAAGATGAGAAAATGAAGAAGGTAACTGGGAACCAAATGAGTCAGAAGAAAATGGATACTATCATCTGCTGTGTTTTGGGTGGGGAAGTATGGAGGAACAGGCAGGAAGAGTGGTGGGGACTCACATTATTTTTGTTCCGATGTCTAGGACTAGTGTCTGCTATAGAGCTTTTTATATATTTTAGGGTATAATTCTGACCTTTTATAGATATTTGCTCCACAGTGGGATGAATTGTGTCCTAAAAGGGCCTATTTTATCCACTGGTTCCCAAAGGGGTGTAGACAGCACCTCAAATATACATGTCTACACTCTATGGTGGGATTCAGCTCCAGAGTCAGAGACCTCCCTTTTCATACTTACAGTGTTGGTGTCCTCATATGAGTCTGATGTCTGAGCTCCTAAATACACATTGGAGATCTAGGGCAGCTTTCAGCTGCCTAGGCGCAGATGCCTGCTGCCATCTTAGACACTATGATACATCCCTTCTGGTCTTCAGCTGCTGCTGTAGAAGAGCAGATGTCCTCCGTGGTCTTGTGTCATGTGTGTCAGTATTGGGCAAATGCCTTGGATACTCTTGGGCACTGCAAACGTTTCTAGACCCAGAGGTTTAATCAACTTTATCCTGCCCTTACTCAGCATATTCCATAGGATCCAGAAAGCTAAATATCCAGGGTCACTTGAGCTATATCCTCTGTGGCTTCAAGGTGCCTCTTCAGCTGCCCCTGACCTCCCACAGGTGCTGTGTCACGTCTGCAAGTCCTTTGCAGATATTTCAGGCACCCAAGGGGGCCTCAAATGGCACTGGATACTTCTATGCTATTGAAACAACCGACTGAATCAAGCTCCTGAGTCCCAGCTCCACAAGGCAGAGGGGACCAGAAATGGGATTTTTGTGTCTGCTTGGAAGAGCTGATCAGTGGGATCCGGACGTGTGAAGACTCAAGGCAGCAAGGGACTGTAACTGTTAGTGAGAGCAGAAAGGAAGGGCAGGAGGGAAGTGGCTTGGCAGGAAAACAAGGAGGTCTCTACACTTGTCCTGTGGTTCCTTCCTCATTTGTTTCTTGTTTCAAGCACTGGTGCTGGTAGCACTGTGGACCATGCAGGAAACTCTGTGGTTTGGGCATACGTTTTGCATTACAATTACAGGCTTCCTAGTCTAAGAAAAAGTCAAAGGAGAACACAGTGCAGAAAACATCATCAATGCATGGACGCCTTCCCCACTTACCAAGGAGTCATCCTCACTATTTAACAGTTCTGTAAAACTGGCAGGCTGCACTAAAGTGTAAGTTATAGATGTGATACTCAGAGACAGATATGTTATGCAACGGATATAGTTTGAAGGCTGTGAAATAGAGCCTGCTGGGCAGAAAAGTTGAAATATCAGGCTTGGAGGACACAGAAATGTGAAGAGGTGAGTCTGGGTAAGTTTATAGATTGCAATATATCCTGCCCTGGCTAGGAAATTGGCTTTCCCATCTCTGACAGCCATTAAGTTGAATCAAAATTAAATGAATGTCATACCTCTTTGAGAACATGCAGGTGAAGTTGTCAGCACAGCCTGTGGGACTTGCTGCTGACAAGGCTTTCTGCCTTACTTTTGCACCTACCGATTCCAGGTGAATTGCCCAAAGATGTTTAGTGTTGGAGGTGGCAACCGTCTCACCCCACTTCAGGACCTTGATTCCTGTGCTCAAACTCACCCCAGGTACAAGACATCCATGTGGAGCCGGCAGATATGACCCAGGATCTACAAGACAACAAACCTTGGGATTGGCAGTTGGAGGCCAAACAGATCATGTCAATCGGCACTGGACAGCCAACTCTTCAAGGGATTTCCATACCCTACGGGCGGTAGAGTGGGAATCTAAGGGCTGGATCCATAGAGATAACGAGGTGTGGGACCTCCATTCAAACTCAGCCACCCACAGGTCTTTATGGAGCCTTTATCTGACTCACCTTCACCCAGGGAGAAGTGGCTGCTCCAGCTAAAGCTGAGACACGCTGTCAGAAAATTATTACGAACCTGCCCTGAAAGCCCCAGGGATGGCTAGCAGATTATAAATGCGGTGTGAAAAGGCAACCTCTGCTCTGAATTGCTGTGCATAGGACTTGAACATCAGCTTTGAAGAATGAGGATCCTGACCTCTCTCAAGCAACCCATGAATTTTAAAAAAAAGCAAGCTACAGCTGTCATTTAATAAAATAAAGCTCCTTTTTTTTTCTCCTAGCTAAATTGCTTTCCTTATTCATCTCAGTTTTCCCAGACTTTTCAATGCAGTAGCTGAGAGTCGTTATTATATTGACCTGTTTCCACCGACAGTACCTTGCTTCCAGTAAAATCACAGCACAGTCCTTTTGTTTTCAGACTGATAGACAATCACATTTATCTGTTCACTGCCCTTCAATAGCAGGCAGCTTCTAATGGATTTCTGTATGAGGACCATACCCCCTACCCACTAATTGAAATTCAGTGCACAGAGTCACCTCAGTGCAGTGTGATGGTGGAGAATATCAATGCACAAAGCCAGGAGGGGGAATGGGCAGAGAGAAGTTTCAAATTTTCAGAGCCTTGCAGCAAATGCGACTGGGACTTCCTTGCGCATCAAAGCAGTGTAATATGGTCATGCCCTCCAAACCTTCCTTTGCGGGTCCCAAAATATTAATGAGAGGGACATCTGCCCTTCAGTAGGTTCACGAGTGGGGCTGGGCTTAGGGGCTTAGACAAGCTGAATGTTGGAAACTTCACTACTTTTTAACCTATCGTTACAGGAAAAAGGGCAGCCTTCAGCCAGCAGCTGGACTCCACTAGCTCCTGTGCTGGATCTGAGGATCAGAGGCTGGGATGCCCAGTTGCACCTCATGGTTAGAGGCCTGGATGGATGATCAAGAGGACTGGGCTTTGTTCCTAGCTATGCCTTCTGGATGACCACAGGCATCTCAGCTCACCTCTCTGTGCCACGCTTTCCTCAGCTGTGAAATAGCTCGTTTTCCTTTGAAAAGGCATTTGGGATGCTGCTAAAAAACAGTTACAAGAATTTTTTTTTTTTTTAAAACAAGACACAATATAAGAAAGAACATGAAGTATTTTTAAGACCCAACAAGGAGGGGTACACTGGGTGGCTGAGATTTAGCTCAGAGGTTAGGGACGTGATTCAGTTTCCCAGCAGAGATGTCCAGTGCCATACGTGAGGCCATACAGTACCTCCCAGCCTCCAGCTACCACTCCAAAATGAAACAAGTTTCCTGAAGATCTTATGTCTTATCTATCTATGCTGCTTAGATGTTTCAGGGAAGCCAGAACATCTTAACTGGTTTTAGGCACCTCCGAGTGGGCACTTTGGTAGAGCCCTAGGTCTCCATTGACTGTAACAGGAGGTTGGATGTCCGCCTTCCAGTGGGACACCTGCACATAAAGAAGGATCTGTGGCTTAAACAGAGGTGTCTGTTGTCACTTGAGATGTTCCCACATGGGGTGGACAGATATGACAGAGGTCTATGAGAGATCCATGCCCTTGGAGAGCAGCAGCTGGAGACCTGCTGGGAAACTGTGGGGTGAAAAAAATGACACACAATGCTTATGTTAAGTCAACTGAGTCCTGTCCCTGTGTCATTTTAGGCAGTCAGTGTCTCCCATACACCCTACTACTCTGGTGCCCTAGAAAACAGATACCTGTTTTAAAATCATCTCTAAAAGCACAAACTGGTCTGTGGTGTAGGGGCTGTGATTGGCATGGAGTCAAGCCCCTACTCTGCTATGGGCATCCCTTAGGAGACCAGTCCAACCTGATGACCTTAGTGTATCTTGCCTTGAAGGCTTGAATTTAAGAGATGGGTTCTCCTGGGTCAGGTAGCCCAGGCACTGGCTTCTGTAATCAAATTGTCCTGCCACCAAGCTCCAGTTTAGAAGACACTAGGTTTCTACTCTTCTGAACTAGGAAGGCTGGGCTTAGGGAGACCTTCTTGTAGGTTTTGGGGCAAGTTGCTTCATCTCACTGTGCCTCAGAAGGAGATGGCAATACTTCACTCTTTCCACTTCTTGTCTACTACGAGATAAAACTTGATAAGAGGAGCTATCTCTCAGAAAGACGATTTGGGCTGTCCTTAGCATAGCTTTCTTGCGTATCCTGAAGTCAATTCTTCTTGTACACAGAGGGCAATCTTGCTATTACTAAAAAGGAATATTTTTTAACAGCTTTGTTTATTTTTGTCCTGGGAGTAGGGACTGTGTCTCTTGCAATATTTGCAGACAGCCCTTGCTAAAAGGAGATCTGATTTCAGGCACGGTCTCCAACTAGAACTATAATTCCAGTCGTGATAACAATAATAAACATGGCAATAACCATGCCCAAATATAGCACTTGGCACTGTTTTTCCTGTTCAAATATCAGTTCCTGTGACTGTCATTCTTTGCACGCTTCCAAATGCTGGCATTTGGAAACGGCAGCCGCTTCCAACAGCGCCTTTTGTCCAGAAGAGGTTATTTCCAGTAGACTGCACTGCAAACTGCGATGCTGCACTTCGTCCCTCCAAGGTAGAGATGGGGACAGCATGTGACTCATGCCTTTCATATGATCCTGAAAAGAGAATGCATCGTTGGTGCAGGCTTCAGCTGTGCACACTAATTTCAACTTACACTTTCCGCTGTTGTACAAAAAGAAATCCACTCTCATGATTTCCTCTATTGGCTTTAGAAGCTCTCCAAAGGTCTTCTTTCCCCATTTTTCTTGCAGTCCTTTCCTCAAACTTGTTCCATCTCTTGCACCCACCAGGACAGGACCCAGCTTCCCAAAAGCCTGGGTGAATTGCGTTTCTCGTGAAAGATGTGGCTTGCTCACTTCCAAGAAGGTGTGGAGACTGCTGGATGTGGGGCTGCATTACAACTAGTTGAAACAAGAACTGCTGGCCTGGAGGAATGCCATTGTTTTCTTCTCAAATAAGTCAAAACCAGACTGAAATATTAGCATTTCCAGAATAACTATCCCTCCCCTAAAACATGTCTCTGGGAAGACCTCATTTTGGCATTTCTAGTCCAAAGGAAATATTTTCAAATTCCTGATTTTAACAAATTTTCTGTTTGGTTGGGTTTTTTGGGGGATGAGGTGAGGTATTTTTCTATAACAATTAACCTGAATCTTTCTGAGCTGTCAGAGACCATCTGTGTTTGGGTTTAATTGTATCAGGCTCCCATCTACCCCTGGCCAGGCATTGCACTCACTTCTCTCACTGGATGAACATGGGCATGGTGGGAATCAAGGTCCAGGGCGTACCATGGAAAATATTACCCATACTGGGAGGTTGCTTCACAGCTGAATAAAAAAGGTCCAAGACGCCAGAAAGTACTTTTACGAAGTCCCTGTGTAATGAAAATAGGCAGAGCATGAAGTTAGCATGACCCAAGCAAAATACTTCTTTTCTGCTTAACAAAACAAAACAAAACAAATGGATTCAAGTGAATTTAAGCAGAAATGAAGTTGTTTTTTTTCATTTTCCCCAAGGGAAAAAGCTAAAACTATGTGTGGGCGTGCAAATTCAAGTTACAGAAACCTTCAGTTGTACAGAAACTGCATTCTCCATGAACCTACTGCACAGGAATGGGTAGACAATCGTCAAGCCAATGGATTGATGAGATTGCTCAGACATGCTTGATTTCATGAGCATTCAAGAGAAATTAATGAAAATTACAGAGAAATTTCAGGAAAGCCTCTTTATCCAGCAAGAAGAGCAGATTCTCAGCTTCACTTGCAACCTAGAAGGCAATAAGGAGAAATAGAACAACATCAGTGACCTCCTAGACAGACAGGAATGTGGGGGACTGAGAACAGCAGTGAAGAGGGAGAGGAGAGTCTAAGAGAACAGGTTGAAGGAAGAATGGGAGGGGATGAACCCAAAAGCAACACTTTTCTCCCTGAATCCTTGGCCAGACTCGAAGAAGTACCCAGAAGAAGTTGTGCCTGGAAAAGCCCTCCCGCAGCCTGGAATCACCTGCTCTGGGCTGGATGGAGGCAACTCATGTCCCCCCCAGGAGTGACAGCCGTGAATTCCCCTTGGTCTTACAACACCGGACTGCCTTGACCTTGCTGCGAGGCAAAAGAGAAGATCAATACTTTGTCAGCCACGTCCAATACACTTGTGACTGCCAGGATTTACAGCTTCCCTTATCAATCTGAGCATTTCCCAGGGGGAAACCAATGGGCAGGTTCTGGGCACAATGCTGTGATAACAATCATCCCCCCTCTCACTTAGTCCAAGGAAAGGCAATGGTTTCTTTTTTATTATTATAACTGATAGGCTGGATGACAAATGGAATGGGTTAGGCTTGGACTTGTCTTTGCACATCAGCACTGAGAGACAGACTGGTCAATTAACAGATAACAGCAGAAGGTAAGGGCTCGCTGGCCCCCTTCAGAGAGTTATTTTTTAAATAATCACAGACAGCTTTGCAGGCCAGAGAGGAGCATCGTGATAATCTAATCTGGCCTTCACGCCTATCAGAAGCCAAGTAGTTTCACCCTGTATTTTCAGTACTGCAGCAAGGTCTTTGGGTCAGCTCTCCCCGGGGTTGCAGATGAACCTATGCCCTAGAAGAGGAAAGCTCTTCTTTTTTTCCCAGGCACGGAGGGATGAGGGAAGAGATTTGAAGCTATTCCCTGGCCCCTAACCTCCCCTTCTTGGGAGGTGAGAAGGTATTCTGGACTATAAAAACTGCTTTGAAAAAGGAAGTAAAGGGACAGAGCTTTGCTTTTCCATTTCTAGTAATCCTGTTGCATCCAAGCGGTCCATGCCTTTACCCAAGACAAGGGATCTCCACTGAAAAGCCAATGCTGCCCACACCTGCCCTGTTGGTTGCACTCATGTGGGAAGGCAGTTTCCCTACATGCTGTCCTTGGTGAGGGAGGCCAACAGATGATTGGAAACTGGCTGGAGGCAAGGGCAGGCTGGACCTGCCTTCCAAAATCCATGGAGCTGTAGGAATCCAACAGGGCAGTGCTTGAAACCCAGCTGTCCAGCTCCCAGCCTGTGTTTCTTTCCAGTCCAGTGCTCCCAACGAACACTTAACCCTCCTGAAATCCCCAGGAAACCTCACACTACTGGGAAATGATGTGTGAAACTGAGGGGACAGCATTTAGCTGACTTGTCTTCCTTAGATGACAGTGTTTAGGCAGCTAAATTGTACTCTTGATGTATACTGTTCAGACATCACCTCTGAGCTAACCACTGACAATGCCCCTCTTAATCCCTGGGAAATGTCAGGCACTTGAAAATGTGATTCATTTTCCCTCTTTAGGTTAAATAACCCACAACCTGGACACGGCTGTTTCTCTGCACTGACAACACAAACAACTGGCTCAGATCCTGGTAGAGCCGTCTGTGTTTGATCCGCTGACTCCCACCCCTGCACCTTAAATCACGCCAGATGTTTTCCTATGAAGTGGTCCAGCTCAATCAGGACAGCAGGGCTGAGTCACTAGCGGGCTGATGAGATGGTTGCGATGACCCCCCTCAGGCTGCAACCTTTGCCTCTGCGAATAATCACTGCCGAGTGGCAAAACCATGGTCTTAATGAGATTCAGAGCGGTTTGCTTGTCTCGCATCTCAAAGGCCAGCTGTCGTCTTGCATTATGTCCATCCTGAGTTATAGACTCGGTAGTTGCAGAGCGGAGCGATACACACCAACAGCGGCAAGATATCCTCATGTCAGAAGGTAACTGTACATATTTATACAGGGAGCGGGGGGAACCTCAAATTCTAAGATTTTTACCTCTTTTTTTTTTTTTTTGCATGTGTATATGTCATTATTTTATTCCTGCTGCCAGCTTTTCTACATTGGGAAATTCCTTTAAAAAGGCTCTTCTTCTCATCCTATATGTGCTGTGGGGTGTTTGATGATGCTGGCTGTGTCCATAATCATGATCAGTGCAGGCTCCAGCAAAGGCTCCTGGATTTATCTGCCCCTTGCATGACACCCTGCATCTGACAGTACCTGATGTTATTTACTTTATCATAAGATCAAACAAAAACCTGTCATCTCCTTTTCCCATTTATCCCCTTCTGCCCCCTTTCTCTGGCCACTCCAGATGGGTTCAGGTCCCATGCTCTCCCACAGGTGTGACTCTGTGCAAGCAGATCAACTGCATTGCCTTTCAATCCCCCAGTAAAATGCAACAATTTAAACTATCCCAGCTCAAAACTTGTTTATCACCATTGCAGGCATGTTTCCAGTTACCACAGGCTACCATTCCTACGCGTTTTGTTGTATTTTGTTTTTTTTTTAATGACAGCCTTATGAGGTGGGAACGGTTATTCCTCTGCATAAGAAGCCAGTATCAGGAGGAACAAAATCTGAAAGCTCAAGAGGTATTCAGGTGAATTTCTTCCCTGGATTTTAGCGAGGAAACCTGGAAGCTCTTCCTGGTAGCTGGAAGTGCTGGGTGACTGGTTTGCTGAGAGTCAAAAAAAAAAATCTCTGTTAGAGCAAGATGGGGAGCTGTTACAATGATAGAAGACAATGATAAACCCCCCAGTATTTGAAGAGGCAGAAAAGAGAAATAAGTTTTTTTTCCTGCTAATTTTATTATCCAGGCTGCTAAAGCTCCACTTTAAATTAAGTTTAACCTTTACTTTCAGAGGCAGCTGAGGAAATACGTTTTCAGTTGAAAAACAGGCTGTTGCTCTCTGAGACAGACTTCCCCTTTGGGGCTGCCAAATCTCAATGCAGCTCTCAGCACTGTCCTCACTTAACCTCTCCCAGAGCCAAAAAATATCCAAATAACTGACTGCTTCATGCACTGGCCATTAACTTGGCTAACACCAATCAGGTAAATTCCAGTGAATTTAAACGGAACTCTCCGGCAGCTGTCAGACAGCTAGTTAAGTCTTCCAGTTTACTGGAAAGAAAGTGGAAAAGGTAAATAAATCAGATCAAAAGTCCTCTCCAAAGGTGTGAGCGCAGTTGTCCTGGTAGTCCCCGCAGCGTGGAGGTGGAGGTCCCACAAGCAGGGGGGACCTCGTTGCCCTGGAGGATCGCACCCCACCAGTACGTTCCCACCACGCCGACCTTAGGTGTGCCAGGATGTCCCAGGACATGACTGGATTTCTGCGCTCTGCCCAGGAGCTCTCTCCTGAGTGCTTTTGCCAAGCAGTGGTGAATTGGCACAGTGAGGAAGGCCTTTTCTCCTCATCGTATCAAGGATGGGGAGGGAAGAAGCTATAGATTTATACCTGATGTAAGGTGGGTCCTTCTGGAGAAGAGGAGGCCAGGCTCTTCCATGGCATTTTAACAGAAATCCTAAATATCTCTTGGGGCACAGGACCTTATGAAAGCAAATATACCAGCTGCTTCATGCCAGTTGATGGGGCAAGGGTCTGTCTTACAGCGGGACACTGGGTGTCTGGTGGTTCGATGCCTTTAAAGGTTCGGTATGAAAGGCAGCTTGTCCTCACACTGCGACCTCAGTATCAGGCAGAAACAGGTCGGCTCCCTGATTTCAAGTACACCGTTCGCAGACATGCTTCTTCACATCCCTTCATCCTAAAAAAGGGATAAGAGGATGACTTTCCTTGCAAGCATTTTGCAACCTGCTGACGAACAGGGCTGTGCATAAGCTAAGCTAAGTCTTCTTATCACTGCAATTATCAATGTTAATACATGTGCAATCATGATGTGAGGTTTTCAGAAAATCGCTTATCAGCACGTGGCATCTCTTTGGTAGATACAAGTGCTAGAAAACATTTTTGTTGTATCTACACGTTGCGCAGGGAGTGGGAAGATGAATGCAGGAATCCCCAAAAGGCTTATAGGCAAGTGCTAGGGCAAATCCCAGTTAGCCCTCATCTGCTTGATATAAATAAATAAAACCTCCTGAAAAATGCATAGGGGTACATGGACACTTCCATATGTGTGTATATATATATATATATATATATACACACATACACACATGCACCTCATATATATGTGTGTGTGTATATATATTTGATAATATATGGGCAAATATGGTAATATATTTAACTTTTAATCTATCTGTATGGTCAGATTCATATTTTAAGCCCTGGTGCAGTAGATTTAATTTCAGTGCACTGGATTCCTAATGAAACTTGCATTTTGCATAAGTACCTCTTGAAGACTGAAGTCCGGTGTGACCCCAGGCAGCATCCAGCACACACATCTGATGGAGTGCCTTTTTAAGGAAGAGGAGGTACTGCGCTGAGACTTAAAATGAGGACCTGCTGCACAGAAACATCGGTTCTACATTTTTCAGCAGATGCTGCAATATCGACAACTTCCTCAGCAGAGGGTGGACAGCGAGTACAGAATGGTATGTGTCTGCTCTTAGTGGTCCTGGGGCAGAAATAGCTATTTTAGACATAACAAAATGGGAGAGAGAAGCTATAACCAACACAGATAAGGTGGGAGAACATTCCCAGGCTTTTGGCACTGCTCCAGCAAAAACCCACGTGCAGCTTGGGTTTGGGATCCTTCACAAGGACTGCGATTATCACGACAGCTGAGGAGAACACAGTTGTCACCAAGGAGCATGGATAGGTTGTCGTTGGCGGTCCAGCTTATCCAACACCTCACCTCAAGCTGTGATTGTAGTGGCCAGCTCTGCAACAGATGGGCACAAGCACGTTATCGCTTCTAATGCAGGCCCAGCTCCCTCCCAGGGAGGAGAACCCCCTCCCTCCCACTTTGGCTTCTTTTGGGATGTCACCTCGGGATGTCGTCTGCTGGTCTAACATTGACTGGGTTACCCCAGTTCAGAGTAAACTATGTTGTGCTTTGTCCTCTTGAGAGCCAACATTTGCACCCGTAGCACTGTGGTAGAAGTTAAAGCTCCAAGCAGATGGTCTTCAAGGCTAAAGGTAGCTCTGCCTCTTCCCTTGGTTCTGCTCTGATTTAGTTTCCCGCTGTCTCCTCCAGTCCTTCGGCCTCATTGGTGCCATCACCTACAACTGGGGCCGCCCTGGCTCACAGTTTCTGGAGCTACCATGGCTTGGAGAAAAGAAGCAACACCGGATCTTATTCCCCATGTTCTCCAAGCTGCTGTGTGCCCTGGGTGAGCTGTAAGACCTTTGGGCCAAGGACACGTCCTAATCACCGGGGCAGGGAGTGCTGGGACAGCTTCTCATCAAGCTTGGGGAGTGGGTAAATTACCCCCTGTACACACCAGTATTTTTAAGGATGTTCTATAAACTTAAGGTGGGGATCGGATTATGGGGTGACTGCGGAATGGACCCTGGAAGTTCTTTCTAGCCCCATGTTTCTGGGGACATTGAATTTAGGGGTTTAATTGAGTGAAGGCAGGAGCTGAGTGGGTATAAATCAGGAAAACTGGTTGTTTGGGAATGCAGGGGCCAGGCTGCAGCCTGAACTGGTTAAATTTGTCCAGCAGGAACTGGCGATTACTGGATGTCTTTGCTTCTGTTTCCCAGCTGCTTTCATAAAGGGTTTGTTGCTGTCTGAGTCTGCCCCAGCCCGACTGTCTGCAGCAAAGTCAACAATTCCGAGCGGGATCCGGCCGGAGTGTCACTGCTTAGAGGAGTGACAGGCTCTGCAGTACCTGCCCTGGGCAACGCGGGATGAAATCCTCTCCTGCCTTCCCACTCCAGCTCTGGACTCGGAGAAGTAACCTAGAGTGGCTGTCACAGAGCTGTGCTAAAGTCCCCTGGCAGCGTCAGGCTGCAATGATAAATTTTTTAATGAATGAGAGCGCTTGGAGTGATCTCACAGGGTTTTGTTAATTTTATTCCCCTTCTTGCAGGCTGGTAACACAAAAAAAAGGGATGAATTGTCTATTGTTGCCTAATTCTGAATAAAACCGCTGCAAATTTCACAAGATGTACATAACATAATCAGACTCAAGGGGTCCTTTCTAGCAGATGCCTGAAGCCAAAAGCAAATAAAAGTTTTTAGCAGGGTCTGATTTATGGTCTGGCTTGACAAATATTCATATGGGTGTGAAAAAGCTTCTGAAGATGCGCCACGGAGCATTGCATCCCCTGTCATATTTCTCACTGCTTGCTCTGTCTCAAATTAGATTTGGTATTTCAAGTGGTTTCAGCTTCAGGCTGATTTTTCTTGCCTCAGTTAAATCTCAGGTTTCAAGCTGAAAATGTTTCACACATGGCAGATTGGCACCTGTTATCTAAGGGTCCAGCAACACTGACCGTGAGTGAGTTTGGACCAAACTATATGCTGCAATAAATCAGCATGATCGATTGAAAGGATTGTTGCTGGGCTATTTTACACCAGGCCAGTTTTACTCTCAGCAGGATTAATAATGGGCAATTTTCTAATGAGCCCATAAAGTTCTGCCTTGTTGTAATATGAGATCTTTGCCCTTTGCTTCCTTAAAACCCGCAGTATTTTTCTGTGGCTCCAAAGGCCGGGGGTGACAGAAGACAATTTCACTTAGTTTTAATTGCCTAATGTGCATGCAGAAGCCATGCAGAAGGCTGGATGCAAAGCACGGGCATCTGAGGATAGGGGAAGAAGAGAAAGCAAAGGAAATGCATGGTTATACAGTAATATGGAAGAAAGTAATGCAAAGACAAACATTTCACGCACACACAAAGCATCTTTGCTGCCCTAAGTAATATCCAAAAGGATATCAATTATTTCTGAGTATTTTCTGGAGTGGTTTTTTTTTTTCTTCTTTTTTTTCCTGAAACAATGAGCATTGCACTATTTCATTATGTTTTCAAACAAATATGGAACAAGGCAGCACTCACAGTCTCTCACGCACTCATACACTCCCATGTTTCTCTAACAGTAGCAATAGTGGCTGAAAATGCTTCCCTAAGAGAAACATGAGAAACATGGGTAACAGGTGGAGATAAAAGAAAAGCAAAACTCTTGCCCGACAGCTTGTTTTCCTTGTGTGACTAACATCGTGTCTGTGCGTAGACTGTTTTCCTATAGAGCTGGGGGAATGACTTAAAGCCAAATGTTTTCTTTGCAAGACCCAGTTCCCTTGTTTGTGTAGGTAAATAATAACGTTGCCAAGGTTTTATCTAGCGTTTTCAGCCCTTGATCTCAAAGATCTTTACAAAGCAAGGGGAGGCCAGGGTGAGGAACCAGATCCTAATTTTGCAGATGGGGAAACAGAGGCATATAGAAGTAAAATGTCTTCTCAAGTTCACCCTGAAAGTCCCCTGCAGCTGATGAAACCTCAGCCTTGCTCCTGTGCTACCTGCTCTGGCTGTGCTGCTTCTAGCAAAGATGTATTTTTTCAAAGCACCTGAAGAGGGCAAGTTATCCGAATCCCTCTGACCTGACTGAACTCCTGTTTTGAATCTCACTTCCAGCCTAAATATCTGAGTTTGTTTAAGGGAGAAGAAATTTTATGCCTACTCTAGGCAGATATGCCTGAAGGAGCACTGACCTAATGAAAGACATAGGCTCATTTGAAAGTTTCATCTTAAAGCCAGTTACTGGCACAAACGTTTTACCAGAAATGTCTAAAGAAGGTTTTCAGATGGGCAATTGCCATGAGCTTGTGACAGCTCACACAGAGTTGGTTTTGGAAACTAATACAAGCAACAAGCCAAGATGGACAGTCTGCAAGAGGGAGGGCCAAGAGCGGGTCACTGGGACACTGAGTGCTAGAGCTGGAGCACAAAATGGATCAATGAATGGCATCTCAGGGCTTGCAGGAGGAGTGTCTGGATACAGCCTCTCTCTTCAGCTACTACTCTCCGTGTCCTACCAGGGAACACCAAGAGAAACCAAAAAAAAACCAACCCCAAAACTTCTGAGTGCACAAACCTTCACAGAAGCCATTGCCACCTATTTTTGTCCCTGTTTAGTTGTGTTACGACACGGCCTGAATTTCCTGAGACATACTAGGTTTGTTTGAGTTTGTCTCCAGGCAGAGTTACAAGTCCCCTGTGTGGTTTGGGATAGGAAGTATTTAAAATGGACAAGGTCAAATCTCTGTGGCGCATCCAGTGGCTTTGGAAATCTGACTTTCTCAAACGTACCTGTTGGGTGCAGGAAACAAGGAAATCAGAAAGAAAAAGAGAAATAAGGGGCAGAAGTTCAGCCAGCATGTGCATTGTGCATTTGTCTCTGTTGACATTTGCTCCTGTGCCTGCTGAATCAGCATTTTTCTTCTGCTAGCATACAAAGAAGAGACTAAAGAGGCTGGCGACATTGGCCAAATAAGACCATTGCACTCTCCTGGAACTCCTTGGATCAAGTAGAAAGTCTTTGTCAATCTTAGGGCACAAAGCCCAGATGGTCCTTTCCAAGCATGCAGAGCTAAGTCCTCTGAGCCCCTCAAGAAGGGAAGTCAAGCCAGAATTTCAACAGAAGCCGCCATCCTCGGCTGTCATAGCCATCACTGCAGTAAAGATTGTATCTCAATACAAAAGAGAAAAGAACAGGCGAAAGAGAAAAGGGAGTTTCTAGGCAAGAGAAGTTCTCAGAGGAAAAGTTGCTTCTAACTTCACCCCAAAGTGAAATGTACCAACTTGCAGAACTAAGACTTCTTGGTCCTCTGCCACCAAGGTCTGAAAACAGCTTGTTTTCTCTGAATTCAGATGCTAAGTAGACCTGGACCTGCTCAATGTTTGCACATGAAGACGCCACAAGCATAACTGAAGAAGTCAGGGTCAGCCATTAGACTCCAGAAACTGCTGAGCTGAAAAAACAAACCCCACCCAACAACAACAACAACATCTTTTCAGCAGCTTTGGGCTGGCAGAAGGGAAACAAGGAGAACTTTGCCATGCTGACTCACGAGGTACAGACTGTGTGCCGTTGACTTTGCTCTCTGTTTGCAGGGATTTCCCTTCTATCAGCAAAGGAGCAGCCGGGCCTTAGCAAAAAGGAGAAACAGATATTTTTGTCACATGCTGGTGGTAAAGACAGGCTTCACAATGAGCTATTTTCTTATTGCATTGAACGAGGAACTTCAGGCCCAGAGACAAAACAATGTCATCTGAAAAACTCTCTGTTTCCTCAGCTGGCAGAGGGTATCAAGGGTCGGCTGGCTGGGAAATGTCTGGACAGAATTACTTGCAAGTCCAAAATCTCCCATCAAATGTTTCTAGACCACGAGGTGCTGGAGGATGAAAAGGGATGTGGATTTATTGTAACCTCTAAATTCCCAGAGGTTTTTAAAGTGCACGGCACTGATTCTTATGCCTCAGAGCAGAGGGAAAACTCACCGGACCAACGTCGCTCAGCAGGGACACAAGAAACGATGGGGTTCTTTTTGTTTTGGGGGTGAGAAAAGTAATTTCAGGAGGCAGGCTGGCTGTGTGAGCTCCCCTCTGAGGGCTCCTGGAAAAGATGATTTTCTGCAAAATATGTGAGCAGCCTTGGGCACATGTCGGGGGGGGGAAGGTGGTCTTCGCTGTCTTGCCCCTCCATGGGGTCAGGGAGCCAAGTGGCCCCCAACGTAGTTTCACTGGCTCCTTCGTAACCCGGAGGATGGGTGTGAAGCGGAGCCTGCTCAAAAAGCCTTTCCATGGATATGTCATCAGGACTGTACATTAGCCAAAGCTTCTTCCCTTGTAAAACTTGCCTCTGTTTAATTGATGACACATCGTTAGCTGAATTTCTTTAGGCCTCTTTATGTTCCTGCAAAACTGGTAACACTAAACAGGGCTTAGCATTCCCAGTAAGAGGCCAGTTCCCCTTCCCTCCCCTGCTGCTTTTGGAGCAGGGAATATATCTGTGTGTGTATAAAATGCAGTTCATGGCAGATTTGCAGAGCCGATTCAGCCCATTGCTCAGGCTCCAGGGCTGATGTGTTTGGCAGCCTTTTGAACTCGCTTCTTCACCGAGAGGGCACGTAGGATATGTCAGGGTCGGGGGAAGCTTTCACATGCTCCAGTCCCTCCGGGCTCCACGAAAGCAGCGCTGCGTTCAGTCAGAGCCAATTTGTGGGACACGTCATCAAGAGGCAGACAGCAGAGAGAACCCCACGGGCTGTTTCCAGGGATGGTTTTGAAGCGCTGACATCTCAAGAGAAGTGGGCAGACACCTTTTTGTAGTCTGAGAGATAATCGCCTGGCTGGAAGTATGGAGCAAAGCAATCTTTTGGAGCAGATCTCAAGAGCAAAGCTCTATGGCTTCTGGAAAATCTGACTTTCTGCAAAAAATGTGAGCAGCCTTGGGCACACAAGGAGGGAAAGTGCTGTCTTGCCCCTCCATGGGGTCAGGGAGCCAAGTGGCCCCCAATGTAGTTTCACTGGCTCCTTCATTAAGCCCCCAAAAGCCACACCGCAGTCAAGTCTTATCCCAGTGGAAGGGCTGTGAGCGCCCTGACAGCTTGGTGATGGGCGCACGCGTGGCTGAGCTCCTATGAACTTGGTGGCTGGCTGGCAGATCCATTTCCCTGGAGAGACCTGGGCCATGCCAAGGGGCAGAGAAGGTTGGTGATGTGTCACCACCTGGTGTTCATGCTCCTGGGGTCCAGCTGGGGCCCTGTGGCCGTGTGTGCTCTTGCCCCCATCTAGTGGCTGTCCCCAAGCCTGCAACATGTCCCCTCCTCTTCCTCAGGTGCCATTCAGCTCAGTGGGGAGCACTTTGACTCTGCTGTTGAGGTTCTTGGGGTGCTACCCGCCTTGGGACTGTGCCCTTTTGCAACTAGGCTTCTTGGCACATTCCCTTGTGCACAAAATTCTGGGGGGGCAGAGAATCAAAATCTGACAGCAGTCATGCAAGTGTGACAGGACTGTGTCTCTTATTCCCGTCCAGGTTCCTGACACATGATCTGGCACTGAGGACTGTGTCCTTGCAGGGAGCCCATCACCTCTGCTAAAGCTGCAAAGAAGGGGAAGAACATTTTGGTGATGATAAATCAGGTTTTCCCTCACCCTCGTGCTTAGGGCTTGCTTTTGTGCAAGCAAAATTTGTTTTACAGTGTGATAAAAAAAAAAAAGTCCCCCAAAACCACCACCAGCAACAAAAAAAGGATGATGCGTTCAGATGTGAGCTGCTTACCCAGGCACAAGATGAGCTTTCAGGCAGAGATTACATTGTCTGAAGTGAAAGTGGAAGTTGTGTGTAAACATTTGGCTGCCTTGTCAAAGGCTGGGAAACAAGATGATGTGATTTTGGTGCTGCAAGTAACTGGAATACCCCAGTGAACCTGAGACGTTCCAACAGTCATCTGCCTTTTACACAAGCATGGATTACTCATCAACTCCAATGGTAATATAAAGGCCTCTCTATTTTCTGTAGGTATTTTTACAGCTCCTGTTACAACATTATCTCGACTCTTTACAACCTTTATTGTATCTCCCCCACAACTCTTCAGGCAAGACGTCAGAGTTATTTCCGTTCGACTGCTGGGAAAATTGAACTGCACAGAGACACATACCGAAGATCCCAGAGGAAATAACCAGCAAAGAAAGCAGGGAATTGAAATTAGATGTCTGCTTACCACTGAGCTGCCTTACCTTAGATAAATCCTAAACAAAAGCCACAGTACCTCTTGAATTCAACATGACAAAAATGTCACCACAGGACTCCAAGAAGCATCCCCAGCACTGCTCAAATGCTTCCTTGAAGCTGAGGGCAACTGTGAGAGCAAAGCCCTGCGACTGGTGCTCAGTGGGTTAAGAAGCTCCACTCACTTGGCACTTCGAAGATGTCCATTGCACTGGTTGGAAATCACCTCTCCAAAAGATGGTGGTAGCCACCGGGAAGAGAGAGCAGAAAGTCTCCTCTGAGCATTACCTGAACTGAGCTGCTCCAGGCAGATTTCCTCAAGCAGTTACAGAAATGGCTTCTGATAGTGACTTAAACTCACTGGAGAAAGATGTAAATGAAAGGAAAAACATTACTTTGCCCTCTACCCTTTTCTCTTTTGCTCAGCACCCCAATCTGGCTAGGCTGGACTTCCCATGTTATATGTAGCAAGAGCAAGTTCCTAAAGATCTTAATTTTGCGTAGTGAGTAGATGTCCTTTAGGTACATCCCTAGGGCTTTCAAGTTGCTTTTGCATAGCATGCCTTGGCTACTTTTGCAGGCATAAAGTATTTTTGACAGAAAAACCATTATCTTTCTGCTATAGGCCTGCTTGTGTTAGCAAGTGTAATCCCTTGTGAAGAAAGACACACTGATATAAGACTGACAACTCTGCCAGTCAAATATGGTGGCAGGGCCAAGGCTCAGGAGCTAAAGACGGGGTTGATGTTCCCCCTGAATTTTGGTCTAACAGCTGGCAATAAAGCAAGCTATCAATGATCGGTGATTTTCTCTGTTTTCCCAAAGCATTGCTTTTTAGCTCCCTGATGTATTCTTTTGGGCTGGTTTGAAGAAATCTGCTGGGGTCTCCAGGAATTTCTCCAATAGCTCCTCTGCTTTCTCTGTGTAGAAGTTGGTGGACTTTCTGTATCGAGATTGCTCCACGCAGTGCCTAGCACACATCACAACATAGTAGAGGAGCAGTCATGGTATGGAGGGCCAAAGGGCTGTCTAAATACCCTGTAATTTCTCTGTTAATAACAGGGCTGGAGTACTAGCGATCAATCAGTCTCTGTTCACCTCTTTCAGGCCACTCATGGTCTTCTAGCTATCTTAGTCCACTCACAACCACCCATTTCTAGCTGAAATGCTTAATTTCTTGACGTGCAGGGTCAAAGCCATATCTCAGCCCTCCTTATTGCTCTTCTCTGATCTCTTCCAGTTTTGCTTGTCTTTTTTGGAGCACAAGAATTGTGCTTAACGTGCAAGATGTGGAGAAGGGCCTGGATGTCTATGGTACTTTCATTCCTGTTCTTCCAACGTCCTTCTTCACCACCCACCTTGAGTTGTGCCCAGGCTGCTCCCCCATCTCTCTGGGCTCTCATGTGGGGAAATGGGAGGTGGGTAGTTTCTAGGATACATCCTTCTCAGGCCTTTTTCTCCCAGAAAGAACAGCAGCACTAGGTAAAGTCTCCCAAAGTCATCCAGTCAACACCTTTCTGGGGGCATGGTGGGGAGCAGGATGACCCCATGAATCCGTTTCACTGTCCTCTCAACCAAAGGTCACCAACTGGGGAGCTGTCTTGGAAGAACTGTCCATTTCAAAGACTAATGAACAAGCCCTCTTGGATGCAGCCTGGTTTACAGCTGGTCTGGAAGAGAGAAGAAGAAAGATTGCTTTCCAAGCCCTGCAGCGATCCCAGATTTGATAAACCCACTCTTTTCCTTCCCTCTCCTTCCCTCACCTCCCAGGGGTGCAAATGCTTCTTGGTTCAAAAACAGGTCAGAAAATGCTGTGCAAGAAGGATAATGTGTTCTCTGTTCCACCAAGGCACATACTGCAACACAAAAACCTGCTGCCGTGTCCCTTAAGTGCTCTGTTCTCACCCTCCTCCTCCTCTGACTTGAGCCCTGACCTGCCCCGTGGAGAGTTTGACTTTCGGAAGTCACGAAGGCTGAAACCGTCAATATCAGACTGATCTGCTGAGCAG
Organism: Haliaeetus leucocephalus; assembly: GCF_000737465.1. Taxonomy (NCBI): domain Eukaryota; kingdom Metazoa; phylum Chordata; class Aves; order Accipitriformes; family Accipitridae; genus Haliaeetus; species Haliaeetus leucocephalus. Next base: position 16,565,242 of record NW_010973187.1, on the reverse strand, counting down.
CCCTGGGTCTGTGTTTCTAATAATGGATGGGGTTATATAATTTTGGGGGGGGGGGAAGTAAAGGATGGAAAAACACCATCAAAAGCTAAGGCTGTGCTCATCTGCTGTGGCTCACCGCAAAGGCAGGGAGATTTCTCAGGAAATACACAGACTCGAGCCCTCTGGGATAACATGCACTTAGCGCCAATGGCTTTTGGAAGAGAAAAAAATGATCCTCAGCTTCCCAAGGGCCAGTCTGAGACCTTGTTTTGGCTCCTCGTTCACCTGCCTACAAGCCTCTTGAAGTCACTGGGGATCATTTTGACCCTTGCTCCCTTCCTTCGTCAACTGAGTGTAGAGGACCAAGGTCTGCTGCTCCTTGGCAGGGAGCAGCCTGAGCCTCCCCTTTGCATCTCTTTTGGTTGCTGCAGCAGTCCCGGTGATTAAATGAGGTCCTTTGCTGTGTGAATGGCGCTGTGGGCTCTAGAAGAGATGCTGGCTCAGCTTTCGCTGAAGCGTGAACCCAGAGAAAGTCCTTCAGATCCATGCCAGTGTTCCTGCCTTCATAGCAGAGCCCAAGCGCACCCCTGCATCTTTTCACGTTACTGCCTGCCTGGGGGACGACGGTATCTTATTAACTAATCGGTCCTCATGACAGTCCTGTGCTGTGTCTGTTCCAGGTCAGGGGGAGGGAAAAGCAGATTTCCATCATTGCCCCGGGGGTCAATGGCAAACGGGGAGCGTAGATCCACCGTCCTTAGCTGGCAGGCATCCAGCCCTCTCCTGTCTGTCCGTGGTGCCTTCAGAGATCCCTTGATGCTCGTAACAAGGTCATTTATGAATGCTCATTATACTCAGCCTTCTGCACAGATTCTCCAGGAAATACAAGCAGACTCTGAGCATGATCGTAGTATATTTATACATTAGTTATTCTTTTAACCTTGGTCACCAACAGTCTCCTGATCTGTAAGTACCGATCCTATTTATATACTGGCTGTCATGCTAAGCAGTGTTGTACTGACCCAGCCGCCCTCCTTACTTGAGATAATGATTAGATAATCTAACTTATCATCTTGCTTCCTGCTTTTAAGACTCAGAAACATATTTAAACACTGGCAGCTGGAAGGGCAGGGTTAGTTGTCACCCTCACTGATGCTTTAAGAACCAGTTTGTAGGTAACCCAAGAAATCCAAATCCAGTTTGTAGGTAATCCAAGAAATCCAATTCCTTCCTTCCCTGTTTGTTTTTTGCTAAGCAATAGCTGACACAGGTCATGTTGCTTTGTGAACAAAGGAGAACTCAGTAGAGAAGAAAGATGACTCTTGAGATTGTAAAGTCACCTCTGGACAAAATTCAACTCTTGATGTCAGTGGAAAAGCATTTCCAGCCCGGACCGCACATGACACTGCCCTGCACTAAAGTGACCCATGTGTAAATGAGCCTGGAACTGCACTGGCTGCTTAGAAAAAGGTGATATGGAATAAATAGGGAAAACCTCGTGGAGCTGATTGAAATCATCCTCTTCAGAGGCAAAGCTAGCACGGAAAAGTCACCTTCCATAACAAGTGCTCCTGTCACTTTTGCTTCATTCACGGTTCTCCTTCCTTCCACAGCAAAACGTTGACCCATCCTTGAAGAGTAGCTCATTCTGTGCATGGAGAAGAAAGACGTTTTGGGGGAGAAGAACCTGAAGACCTAGTCCCGGTATGTGAGGAGGCCAAATTACAGTTCGCCAAACATCAATCATCTGTCAGCTTCTAACTTTACCATCTCAACCTGAAAGTTCACTTACCTGATGAAAAACATAAGATGTAATCTGTACCTAGTTGCACAGGCACAGATCAAATTTACTTAGAGCACTCATGGCCTTCATAAAGAAAAGGGTGGCTAAATGCAATTCAGTGGAAGTATTTCTAATAACACTCATGTGCCTGCAACTGTCTGGGTTACAACACGCACAGGCTGACAGTAATTCCACTCCAGATGAGGTCATCTGAAAGGGTACAACAAACATTACTAATGCTGCTGCATCATGCTGGGCTGTCAGATAGATCCCAGGGCTTTAATGCAATGCTATATATATTTTTATACAGTTGCCCATACTTCTTTAATTAGGAGATGCTAATGCTAGTCAGAGACAAAGCAGAAAATGCCAACAAAGGCAGATCATGCTTCCGTTCACATCGAGGCGTTCACTGCTGACAAGATACAGCTGCATCAGCTGTTTCTTTCGGGGTTGTTAAATCCTATTGATTAACAGTAAATTGTCTAGAGTGATGTCATTTTCCAGGGGAGGCAGAGGGATGAGGTTGGAGGGTTGGGGTTATACTTACACTGCCAGCTCTGTGGGGGGCTGTACTCAAGGCATGAGACACCACTGCCTGGACTGGAAAACCTCACTATCTCAGACAGAGAGTGGGAAAAGCTGCCTGACGTGGGGCAACATGGAGGTGGCTGTCCCTCCTTGGTCTGGGTCAAAAATTCCTGGTCCTGCAGCTGGGGGTAGATAAGGACATGTAGTGTCCTTTCCAAAGCACCGCATGGACCTGTGGGACGGGGCTAAAACAAGGAGTCTGGATGAAAAGTGCTTCAGAGCAGCTGACCCTCATCTCCCTATCTTGTCTTGGCTGGGTGCATGCAGTCATCTGCAGCATGTAGCGGTGGGAAATATCTGAGATTTGGATAGGAAGGGGTTCATATTTTGGCTGCTTGCTGTGAAAAAGGGGAAAGAAAGGAAGAACCGAACTGCAACACCTTGGCAGGACATGTAGACACCTGCCTGCAGCCAGACTTAATCCTGATCCTGATGTTGAGCATCTCTGAGCCTGAAGATGATTGGGAGTCACCATAGCTCTCCTGGCAAAATCCCTCATGCAGAGGCAATTAGGCTAGCAGTGCTTGTGTTGGCCTGGTTTAGATCTTTGTAAAGAGGTGGCAGAATTACCTCAGCAGCTAAAAAGCCGTTGTCAGCATACGTTGCCTCTACAGGTCTGCGTTTCCCGGGTGGGTGGGAGGTGAGGGTGGGGTAACGGGTGGGCAGCAGCCCTTGCTCCGGCCCCTCTGTTTCATCCTGAACAAAAAATAAACCCATGGCCTATCACAATCCTCATTTGGCTCTGAAGTAGGATCTGGAGTGAGGCCTTCAGAATTAAAAATATCAGCCCTCCATCCCTTGGCCTAGAAGGCTAACCTATCTCACAGCTGTAGGATGCTCACATTCTTCTGTATGGCACAGGTCAAAATGGAAAGACTAAATAGTCATGATTCTACTTTTTCAGAGCTGTGTCTTCGTGGTAGTTAATATAAATGTTGCTGACTAGCTACAGAAGTGCTTCTACTACCAAAAGCAGAGTGCAAAGTGTGGCTGCAAGAGAATGATGTTTCAACCAGAAGTCTAGTGTAGACAAGCCCTTGGTGTGGAGGCTTAAACTAGGATTCAATCCTGGTTGAATTTCCAGACAGCCTGAGATTTTTCACTCCTTTAGTTTTCTTGTCAAATGTGTAAACCCCGAAGCTAATAAACTTGCTTCTCTAATCTCAGAGAATTTGGTGTTATTCTCTTGAAATAGTCAGATCTTGAAATGTTCATTTGTACTAAATCCCCAGAGAGTTTTACTTTGAAGCAGTAGTGCTGGGATAACATTTGGTACCCAAGAGAAGATTAGGAGAAGAGACATTCTTCTGCCAAATTTAAAGTTTATCAGAATTGCTACAATACAGATTTAGAATAGAATGAAACTTTTTGGAAGATTTTGTTGTATTTAACTTTGGCAAGCCATGCTGTTTTGAGCTGCCTCCTATTCCCCAAAGAATCCTGAAACTAAAAGAGAAAATTGTTTCCAAGTAAGAATAATTATAGCTTGCATAACACAGTCTTGCATTCAGTTACAAAGTTAAAGAAACCAATCAGGGCATCTCGCTTGTACAAACAACTTCTTAAATTGCAGAGAGGAATGTTTCATGATACCCCGAGTTTCACAAAATATCCGGCTTCACTTTGCTCTAAGTTTGAAAGTTCAAAAGATTCACAAAACCTAAACAATTCTCATACTTTTTCCCACTCCCTCTTGCCAAAGACCTGCCCTGAAAGTGAATTCTGAAAGTTTTGGGTAGAGAAAATACAGGTAAAAACATCAGAGTTTTGTCTTTGCATTTATCTGTGCTTGATCCAAAGTCTTTAATAAGTGAAAAATCTTGCACTTTTTCTGCACTTGTTTCTTTCCTCTCTTTATTTACCTCATTTTTTTTAGGCTGCACATGCTTTGAGGCATGGGTGTCTGTGCTTCAAGCTTTTTTCTTCTGAATAGCATCTAGGGAGACAAGGATCTCCAATTCTCTTGATGCAACTGCAATACCCTCAATAAACAAATAATAACCAATTCAGCAGTAGTTAGTTCTTTAGGGCAGGACACTGTAATACAGCCCATCCTAAATAACTCTGTCTAGACATGTTTTGGGAATAGGGCCTAATATGATAATTCTGGGGAATTTTCTTTCTCAAAGCAAAGGCTTGCGGAGCAATGTCCTCCTACTCCAAAGCGTATCTGCCAACACCCTGGGACGCTGCACTGCAGTGGCAATTATTGAAAAGACAGAATAGACTTGCAGCAGTGCCAGCAAATTCCATCCTGTTGAGAAGGAGGGGTGGCAGTCTTGGTAAGAGCCGGATCCAGCTAAGCAAAACGACTGCTTTTTAATAGCTGGCACCCATGGACTGGTGCACTGTTACGCTACTACTTGCACATATTAAAACCCAGCTCTCTGCAAAGATTTTTCTAATGACGGAGATCACAGAGGTCCTTGCCTAAAGTTGTGCAGTCTGGCTGGCCAGGACCCCAGGGCAGTGTGTGCAGTTAGGGATGAAATGAATTGCGGGTCCTTCTTCTTCAGATCCAAGGTACGGTGTGATGCGCCAACAGAGCTGACAGCAGTTTCTGCTGTTATCTGCAATCAGGGATACCTGGAGGACCTGCCTTGTCCTCAAAGCCTATTTAGAAACCAAGTCACTGTTTACAAATAACTGAATGTCCCTGGGGAAAACCATAGTTTCACTTCTCCAGACTTCACCTCCACTTATTTTCAAGTAGGAGACTATCAAGATATTTTCTCAGGTGCTGCCATTTCAAGAGAGGAGAAACACTGGGTTCTTGCATAGTCATGTTGGAAACCTGTAACACAACCTACCATAAAGATAATCTAATCTGGTTTAAAAACAACTTCTATTTTTCCAGTGGTGATGAACTCACCTGTTGTGTCCACAGAACAAGTACTGAGTGATCTGCAAATCCCAGGGTCATTTGCAAGGCAGGAAAAATTTCCATTTACCTTTTTTCTTCCTCTCTGTGAAGGTCAGAGACAACAGGGGTCATGACCATGCTATTCCTTCCACCTTGGAAAGCCAACACTAGGCATCCAATTCTTCCTACTGATACAGACACCCAGTGTAGGCATCTGGACAGAGGTGTCTCCATGGGATTTGGGAGCCCAATGGAGATTTAGTTAAAATAGCTAACAGAATCTAGGTAGGGATCCGGCTAGTCATATGTAGGTGCCTGATACAGAGTTATGTCACTCTGCAGGCTATAAACCACATTGACTAGATGTTTGATTCAGTTTTCTAAACACAAATGTGTAGTGGGTAAGTTGTGTACAGCAAGTGTTGGCTTCATTGGCTGTGGCGATAACCTAACCCTGGTGTTTTTTATGCAGAAGACATCTATTGGTGGTTGGTTTGATGAGCTCCAGCACAGCGAGAATGGTGACTGCTCAGTCTCTATAGAGCAAGCAGTCTCTACTGCATTACTTTGACAAATGTACAGACAGGACAGACACACAGATGCTTGTACCGCTTTTCAGATTGTGATAGCAAGAGTTTCTTCTTCATTCTGAGTCATTCCCTGCCAGCCCAATGTTTCTGTGTGTTACTTAGATAATTAGGGATAAATATCTCCAGTTTCCTTGCCTGTTCCCCCTTCTTCCAAATACAAGAAAAAAATGGATTTTGAACATCCCCAGGGAACATTTTCAAGAGACAAAGTCATTTTGAGCAGGGAACTCTTCACTGCCAGTGTTGTCATTTTCAGATCGTTTTATGAATTCCTGCAGTTTGTGTTTATTTCCAGAGGAAGACGTTAAGGCACTGACCTGTTCCAACATGAGTAAGACCCAGGTCCTGTAGACACAGTGTGCTGTACCCTTCGTGATTTGCCCTGAAGGCCTGGTCACCACCAACACACCTTTGCTGCCTGCTGGGACATGGGGCTCCCATGTATCCAGGCATCTTCAGTGTGACACGGAGAGCGTGAGACCATGGCCTGGGCAACTGGAGGACCAGGACTGGCGAGCACCTAGCTCATCCCTACAGCATCAACACAGCCACGGATCCTTCCCAGACCTTCTTATGACCATCTTAAACTATCCACAGTCCTTCCCGGCCAGGGACAGCTTTGTGGGCATAAGCTGGATAGTTGGGGAAACCCAAAAGGGAGAATGACTGCTTGGAAGGGACCGCCTTGTTGGCCCACCAGCCACATTTTTGGCCCTTGTCTTAAAAGTGAAGGCAAGCCAACAGCCTGAACCCTACAGAAATCCCTCCTAACAGGGAGTGTATTGGTGAAGACCAGCTAAGAGCAGGCGAAAGCCTCTGCTACAGCCAGGAATTCCAATAGGGAATAATGTGGGACAAGCCCTTGTCAATCATTTTCCATCAACATTTTCTGCATGGGAAGCATTTTACACTGAAGGTTTCCTTAAATGCAGTGTACTCTGTGTTCGGAGCCGAACACGGGAATTTATTTTGCTTTGGGGCCACGGCTCAGCTTGAGAATAAATTTTCTTTGGGTGGACACAGGAAAGGAGCAGGGTACACCATGGCCTGAGTTACCCCTTGGCTTTGAGGTCAGACTCAGGCAAGAACAATAAACAAGACCAAGCCTCAGTGCCCCTCCTGCCTGAATTCCCATGGCACGTGTTGCTCTCACAGGGCTCCCACCTGAGACCGGAGAGCTTCGGAGTGAGTTACAATAGCTTTAGTCAGTGCCTCCCTTCCACCCTGCACCGCTTGATCTTATCTGACTCGTAGAACGACAACAGAAAATTTTTTTTCTTGCAGAGAGGAAAACATCAGAGATGTTATGAAATGTGTTTCTGGCGCTTCCCTCACTGCGCGGTGGGTGGAATGATTTAAAAACACAAGTGCTTTCCCTCTCTTACCTGGCTCCTCTCTTCACGAGGAGCCTAAACCTCGCTGGAGGGGATTGAAACGTCTCCGAGCTGGAAATGCCTGAGTGTCTCGCAGACTCGTGGCTCCTTTGAAATTGTCTCCGTGCTTGGGCCCCGGCTCTAGTCATCTGTCAACAGGGCAAAACACAGGTCTGCCAGCTTTTCCCACGAGCGCAGCGAAGCTCGCTTCCTTCTGCCTGGCCCCAACTTGTTTCAGGTCAGATTAAAAGCTACATAAGCCTGATGCTGCCTTTTTAATGCATAGATGTGGGTTGATTACCAAGGAGCAATCACATTGCCTCTGCTTTCTTGGCAGGGGATAAGGAAAGAGAGAGAGGAATACACTGGAGAGGGGTAATCCGCTCTGCAAGCATCTCCTTATCCACAAATTAGGAGCGTCTCAGATATACAAGGTGAATCAGAGATGAAGGCTGCAATTAATGTCACAGGAAATCTCACTTTTTTTGCTGGAATTTCTGAGGCCAGTGACACTGACGCATTCATGGGAACAGTCTCATTTTTGAAGCATGCCAAAATCCCAGATTTTGCCAGCTCCATCCCCAGTTTCTGGCTGTCAGGATACTGGACAGCTGAGGTGAGTCCTTCCACCCTAACAGCTTCAGGATGCTGCAGACTGTTTAAATTGAACTTGGAAAAGAGGTAAAGGCTGCAAAAGTACTCATTCCAAGGAGTTTAATGCAAATAGGTAGCCAGAATGAAGACAGAGAACATAATGATGTCCCCATTGAGGGAAGGACTGTGCCGTGAACTCAGTCCTTACAAGGCACTAAGGAATTGAAATTAAAACCTGAGGTAGAGGAAAAGCCTCACTGGAGCTCACAAACACCAAAAATGCAATCATGAGCTTCAAAACAACAAATCCAGGCAGGTTCTGTCATCCAGGAACAGTTTGTTTAGCCCTGATTAGAATAAAGTGGATTTAGAAATAATAAATAAACTTTCCCTCCTACTCCACCCAGGATCTGCTAGAGCCTGAAACGGTCTTACATTTTCCTAGATGCCTTTCACAATAACCTAAAGGCTTTGGGCTACAGCTGCTCAGTCTTGCGGAAACATTGCTGGTGCATTTGTGATGATAAACACGGTATTATTAAAATGGCTTTCTGTGATTTGCCTACCCATAAATAATAAGAAGGTTTTATGCTAACACAATGATTCATTTTTAGACCACTTCAAGGAAGTAATATTAAAAATTGTGGCTTCTGCCAGTGTAGGGAGATGAAGAAGTGACTCTCTGTTCTTCTTTTGAGGACAATGCATGAAAACTTGGTAGTAGCAGGTCTGGAAGAGTTTACTGAAGGAATTTATGGAGTCCTGAAGATGAAGCAAGACCATATTCCAGAGGAGGTTTTAACACATATAAATGAAAAAGATCTGCAGGACTTCACCAGTTGCATGGGAAAGGAGAAGCAGCAAAACAGCTCAGGGTCCATAGCAGGAGAAGGAGGGTCTTCCAGATCTGGACACTGAAGCTGTAGGCTAGTAAAGTCATTTACCAGGCAATTATACAAGGAATCCTTGGAATTTAATGAAGAGCCTCAGCTCTTCCATGGAAGAGAAGAGAGTAAAAAAAACTCTTGGAGAAGACTGGTGGTCTCAGGGCTGGATGCAGCCAGGCTGTGAAGAGGTGAAAACATTTATATGTGCAACTGTGAGTCCCCATGTTGCAACGGGTGGTGTGAAAGGGGGTTACAGCTCCCTTAGTAAATGTCTGGTAAATAAAGTCCTTGGAGAAGTAGGTAATGCTCCCAGTCCTGGCACTTATTTCATTCTTTCCACCCCTGCTTATTCATCTCCTTATTCCAGCTGGTCCCTTTCTGGATGAGGTGACCGGGAGAAGTGACCAGCACGACCATTAAACCTCTTTTCTGGGCTCCCCTGTCTGGAAATGGACATTACTGAGGCTGTAGCTCCATCTACTGTCGTAAAGGGAAATGTCAGTCCTCCACCAGCATCTGTCTTGGGCCCTTTTGTTGATGCATTAAACAAACTGAACTTAGCATAGAAAATAACAATTTACAAACTTTTTTTGGTGCCCAGATCACCAGTTCACCCTGGAAAAGCCATTTTACCCGTTGTATTTATCCAAAACTGAAGAAAGTTCTGGAAAATCCGGCCCAAACCGCTGTAGCTCAACCTTGCAGGAGAAATTTGATACGTGGTTTGGTCATGGTCAGTGGGATGGGTTAGCTTTCAGTGGGTTAGTTTTCACCTGGGTTCTGTCACTGAACAGGTAAAGACTTAGTGTAAAATATTGTTTTCATTCTCCTTGTAGCCAATATGGGGAAGACGACATCTCCAGATGGCAATTCATCCTCCTCCTCTTGAATGCCTGGCTCAGGGTTTCATGGCTGTCCCTCTCTCCAAAGAGACACCGTGGGTGGAAGCAGGAGCAAGAGCTATCCAGAGATGGGAACAAGACCTTTTCTTTTTAACTGTGATAGTAGAAACAACTCACACAGGACAGCGCCGTTGGAAAGTACAAGTGGATTGGGTCTCTTCCCCTTAAACACACGATCCTTTGGACCTGAGTGTGAGGAAAGAGCTCTTGGCTGAGCCAGGTAGAGCTATGTGGGTCTGGAGCAGAGCAAAAGCCATAGGCAGTGGGTCATGAGCAATGGGGCACTGCTGGTGGGCAGAGCGTGCTGGATATAGATTGTCACAGCATAAATCAGGCCCCAAATCCCCTATGACATTTCCCTGGTAGTGTGATGCTGCCCTACATCTTAGTCCCTTCCATCACTTGAAGTCCTCCAAGAAAGGACCAGCAGGCATGGACCAGTTGCAGACTTGCAGGGTGAAGTTCTTTGGCCTTGTTTTTTTGTTTGTTTCTTTTTTTTTTTTTTTTTCCCAGTTCTGAGAATCATTCTAATCTTTATCAAGGACTGATTAATATCAGTGATGTTATTAATGATGCAAATCCAGTGAGAGCAGAGGCGTTTCCAATAGTCCAGGAGAAAAATCTTGCTCAAGGATGTAACCCAGGGGATTTTGCTTCTAATGGTAAAACAGGTTCTTGGCTGGTTTAAAACAACAAGCTGATATTCATTTGCCTGACCCTCATTTCCCAGCTCTTTTTTTGCGCTAGAAAAGGTGTTGCTATACCCCAATAGTGGTTTCACATCACACCAGGAGCAACTCCCAGGAGAATGCCAGCATTCAGAAGGGATTATGCGGGGCTAGGACAAGGAGTATATGATCCAGGTGTGGTTGTAAGAAGTCCTTCTGAGAGTAAAAGCACTAGAGAATATTAAAGACCTGCTGAAAATCTAAGCCTTTATCCTGCATCCTCTGAAATACTCAGAAAAAGGTGACCACAGATTTCAGCATCCCTGGGACTCCTGAGGGACGCATGCTGTGGTCCCATTTGGATTCAGCAGTGGTTAGTGGTAATACTTGTATTGATTACAACAAAAGCAGAAGCCAGTCTAATTTTGCAGAATCCAGGGACAGTGCATTGGTCACCAGAGACAATGACAGCCTTTCTATTGACTTCACTGGGCTCAGGGTACGGCTATGAAAGCTGGTCTTGTGTTGCACAGAAAGAGAAGGGCTTTGGGACTGCATAGCTCCAGGGATTAGTAATAAACAAAGAGCCTTTAACTTCTAGGTCACTGCTCCGAACCCCTGCCAAGCTTCTGGTGAGTGAATGCTATTACCATTGTACAGCGGCAGCTGATGAATGAGTTTGACAGTTCTTGGTGTGGTCCTGGATGGAAAATGTCCATATCATTGCAGAGTCAGTCTTCTGTGCCTTCCTTTAAGAATCAAGGGGACTTGTGAGATAGATCATTTTGCTGCTAGCGGTATTCCTAGATGTATGGTACCTGCTGGCAGGGAGCACAGCAGTGCTTGGCCTTTGACGAAAGATGCCTCAACTCATTTGGCTGGCCATTGATGTGGTTAGGACAACATATTCCTGCTTAGCATCTGGCCCAAAGGTTTCAACTGATGATAAAGCAGATTACGTGAGCAGCTGTAAGGACCTGAATTTCTGACCAATCCATGTTGACAGCTGTGTCTCCTCATGGACAATCCCTGTCATTGTCTGTCTGTACCCCAACAGGTCTTGTTCAACTGGAGCTGTATGTTCATCCTTGCAGGGCTAGGTGAGTCCTGGCTCCCTAGGAGACTAGGGAGCAGGCCAGCTCTATAGCTTATGGTCTTTGTGCTGACATTAATTTTTCATAGTGTAAACTCCCATGCTTTAGCCCTATTTCGTAGGATCATTGCATAATTCCTTTGGGTTTGTAGCCCAATCACTGGATAATTTGGGGTTGTAGTCCACTTATCCTCTTCTCTAGGAAGGGTTTGACGTCGTGGTAGGACATGAAGTGCAATCATGCTATCGAGAGGAATCACTGCCAGGCGGTTAGCCTGCTAGTGAATTACTTTTTGGCAACTGGAAGTTCAAATGTGTACTTTTGTCACCTCTTTTCCACTGGTTTCAATCCCACCCAGGATTTGCCTTTGCTGGTATCATCTGATGTGTGGCACTGACAGGTGAACGAGATGTGCATAGAAAGAGGCACGACTATCACAGCTTGGGACTCAAACACACAGTGCCTTATCTGCAACACTATTTCTTGAGGGTCTTACCCTTCAGCATCAGCTTTCCTGTAACACCAGGACCTGACCCCAAATGCCATGATATGGGAGACTTCCAAGCATATTATGATCCTCCCCATCTGTCCCTGACAAGCTAAAGTGGTACCAGTAGGTAACGCAGAAAAGCAGATGCTCTCTCAGCCACCAGAAGTTCTCAGACTTGGTGTGATTTGTACCCCAGCAGCTTTCCTTGGTCTACTTTTTCCTTTCTAAAAGCTGTTCACCTGCTTAACAATTTTTAAAAAATCCAGAGCTTAGGAGTAGTGAGCTATGTGGGTCTGCCTGTGAAGGGCTTTTCTCACCACATCCCCACTCATGCTATATTTATTTTAAAAGTATAGGATGTCACAGAAATAGGGACAAAAAGGAGGATGCTTCTGTGACAGTGGAAAAGTATCAGGTAATTGCAAGCAGCCTTTTCAGGAGGGGCAGGTCTCTCCAAACAAGTGACCATGAAGACAAACCAGCACAAAAAAGTAGACTGGTTATTACCAAAAGTTAAGGTAATTGCAGGGAAGGGGTACCTAAGCAGAGATCTAAAGAAGAGGACTTGACCGTAGTATTCAAGGTCCACCCACCGAACTGGTGCACATCTGAGCCATACTGCAATTTTGTACTGCTTGGTTTATTCACCTCCAACTACTCAGCTATTAACTTCATACACTGTCAAATTGCAAGCGATTCTCCGAGCCTGGCCTAAAATTAGAGGCAATTCCAGGGGAGAACTGACTTTTAGTAATGTGTGTCTGTGCCTTGTAGGTAGAAACCTGGAGGGCAGACGTCTGGGAATGGCATCAGAGCAGCTTGGGGGAGCTGAGAGGAGAAGATTGGTTTGGTTCAGGTTGTTGTGCAAACATCAATAACATCTTGCGTGTCTTCCCTGTGTCGCTGACACGTACCTGGACAGCAATTCAGATGCTACCAGGGTGGCAACTCGAGGCACCTCCACTGATCCAATGGCATGGCCATGTGAGGGGGAAAACATTCAGGTTTTGATGGGGAAAAAAAAAATCCCTGAGAAAATGTCAAAGCCACATCTCTGCAAGCCACAGCCCCTAGTCCTGCTCCAGCAAAGCTCCCACGAGGGTGGGAAAGACAGATGTGTAAATGATCTACTCTGCACTGGGAAGCCAAGAAATTAGGAGTGGGAAAGGGCTAATGCAGTGCTAATTACTGTAAGCCTCAGAGTCCAAAAACAGAGAGCAGCCCTCTCCCTCCTCATGGAAAAGACATCCGTGTTATGCTTTTTAAGCATGTCTCCCCAACGAGGAGACAAATCTCCCTTTAGCCTCTTTTCCTTTGGAAAGCAACTTATGCAATGCTGCATGTCTGACCACGAACCATTGAACCAGTTGGCTGGTTTTAACTGTACTCAGTAGAGAGGGAGATGTCTCCCAGGAACTTACATACCCATGGATTTTGCAAGCAAGTGGCTGGGTAGAAAGAAGAGTCTCTAAGGGGGTTGTAAGAGCTCCTAATGAGGAGAGGGCAGTCACTGGGCACAAAGAAGTCCCATGCAAGAGCAATGGACACTGTTGTGTGGTTCATAAAAGTCTCCGTCGCCTGTCCGTGTGGTTTAGACACAGAAGTCAGGCAAGGAAGTTTTTTGAGTCTATGAGGAATTGGATTCCAGTATTTTCATTAAAACGTGTTAGTCTGGCACATCTTTTTCCTAGTGAGTCTCACATATTCACCTGACTCTGGGAGCAGTAAATCACTGTCTGCTCCCTCTCCCTGGTAGGTCATGTCTCTTTTCCCTGTGCTCTTTTTGATGGTGGCTCAGCTTTGCCCAGTAGCTCAAGTCTCACATACATCAGTCATTAGCTTTTCCTTAGAGGGGGGCAAAGAACTGGCCTGGGAATTTGCATTGCATCCGCAGTGGATTGAGAAGTCTTTCCCAAACGCTGACTGCGGTGGGAACACTGCAGACACAGCAGATCTGAATTTGGTTACAGTATAATCCTGGACAGTGCATTTTTTGTTGCTAGTTTTTGCTCAGCTTGTATTGCATTTGCCATCTGGCACTTTCTGCCTGGACTAATGAGGATTTTGCTGGGCAGAGTGGCACTAACCCAGCTCATCTAGGCAAGGGATGGTAGGCATCATCTCCTACGGAGACTCATCACAGGACGTAACTGTGGTAGTCATCGTCCCCTGGGGAATTTTGTCCCCTGGATGAGAGTTAAGATGAATCCTTGAGAAATATGTCACGGCATCTTTGCTTGCAGCTCTCGTGCAACATGGGTTTAACCCTGCTCGTTTGAGCCAGGCTGCCAGACAGACGTTTTAGCTTGTCCTTTTCAGTATCCCAGAGACTTCTTGGCAAGATATATCAACAGAGGATCCAAAGCGGGCTTGTTTTAAACACCCTAAGAAGTAGAAACAGTGTAAAGCTACACGTAGGGCTGGCTATCGGTGGATGGCAGCACCATCTTGTGTTCACTTCTGGAGAAGGGACAGAGACTCTTCTCATCACTGAACAGGCTGCAGATTCACAATCTCTTTGGCAGCTCTCCTGAGAAAAATAATAACTATTGGCAAACCCTGGATCGACACAGGGCTAGAGGCATAAAGTCTAGGCCAGGCTCCAAGCCTCCATCGCACCCAGGGTCTCCAGCCAGCACTTTTCTTTTGTTTGCACATCAGAATTGATAAAAGGTGTGTGCCACTTGTATCCCGGGTGGTGCTTCAGTTTTGTGCTCATTCCTATCACGTATGCTCTGGTAATTCACTAGAACCACCCTTTAAGATCAGGCATCTGAGAATTTTTCCCACCCTGTAAAGTTTCAATGCATAGAAACTTTGCATTATCTAGTCTGATGGGCTATATCTGGACTTGATTATCACATGTTATTAAATCCAACCGGCAATTCCGTCCCAGAAACAGCTCTTGGAACAACTAAAGGCAGTTTCAGCCTGTTTTAAAAATGACTTTGTACAAAAAAGCTTTCATTCCAGGCCACCGATATGGCACAATGAGGTTAATTAATGACTCCTATTATTTCACATTTGCGTATTTGAATAGATCTCCCAAGTCTCATCCCCCAAGTTTGTAATGTCTGTGTATCTGCAGGTTCCCCATAGGTAAGATGAAGTCTCACTCATTTGCAGAGCAGCACCAAGACACATCAGTTCTGATCTACCAAATCACATTGTAAGCATCTCTATATGATGATGGAGGAGTGAGTGACAGAAAAAGGGAGGGACTGAGATGTGTGCAGGAAAACAGGAGAACACAAGGAGGGAGCAGAGAGCAAGTACTTCCTCAGGCCATGAGATTTCACCTATCTGGTCAAAGAGGTTTTCAATATCACCCAACTGTTTTGGTCACCAGGCTGTCAGAGAAAAGGACTTAGGGGAAATGGTGGTAGGAAAGATGGATTCACCTTAATCACAGAGAAAGAGTGCATAATTTTCTGGGTGCCTGCAAAAAGTCTGCAGGAGAGCAGGTGTGCAAAGTTCTTGTAGGTATGTCCATGTAACACACCGTCTGCTGGTGTGAAGCGAAGGGACCATGGCTGGGCAGGGCTCACTACAAGGTCCTGAGCCTTTAGGGGCCCCTGCTCAAAGGCACCTTCCCAGGCTCAGCCTAGTGCTGGGGCTCTGTTTCCCCATCCCCTGGCCTCACAGACCAGTATTATCTGCACTGGAAAAGTACCTGTGTGAGAAAGCCAACTATGTACCAGCTGGCCAGAAAAGTGGGGCACTGCCAGATTAAATCTTGCCCAGTTAACCTGTATGTATGAAAAAGGTGCTCCTAGCAATTTTTGTACATATCATTCTATGTAATTTCTACCATGCTGTCACCTAGGTGCCTGGTTTTTGACCTAGACCTGCACTAGACATTTGCAAGAGAAACCAGGTGACATTTGGCCAGATTTGAAGCAATGACAGATTTGCTGCTGGTTAAAAAATATGTACGTTGTAACTGTTGTTTGTGAAAACTGCAAGATTAGAGACCATGGTTTTGAAAACAGTGATAAGATTGACCATGTACTATTATTTTGTTTGTTATGTGATCTGTTTCGAGGCATAACTAGGAATTCCCACTGTGGACAGGTCCCCCTGGACATACCTACACCAGTATAGATATACACTCCATGTATAGGTATGTAGATAAAAACCGGTCAAGTGTGCTGGGAACATTGTTGGCCACTGTCCACGTTTGTGAAATGTTAGAAGATTCCCTAGCATAAATTTGGCCTATTTCTACTAAGACTTGCCCCCGAACCATTCCCACATTTGGCAATTAGTCCAGTCCAGGGACCACTCCCAGTTGGCAGTTTGCTCACAGCCTTGCTTTGGCGGCTGGCAGGTCAGTAGCCCAGAGCCAAGCCACAACGTGCAAGGTGGTCCCAGTACATGGGAGCATCCCCTGGCATACTTAGATTATTAGTGTTGATGGTTTTAACCCCAGTGCACTGGAAAGATGGGAAGTTCTATAATCCAGATGGAAAACAGGAGAGGAGAGGTTGATACAGGAACAGGGAAAATGCAAAAAATAGTAGCCCTGTTTTGGGAATGACCTTGTATCCATCCTCATTTCTTTGCATCGTTTCAGGCATTCTAACCTGTCTAATTCTTTGTCCAGGAATCTTCCCCTATGAGAAATCTGTGATAAACTGATCCATTTTCCTAATCAACCTTTTCTGCTGCAATCTGGTTTCACCACCACATCTGCAGGCAGTTTTGCTCATTGCAATCAGGCAGAGTTTTGCCCTGCCTGCAGGCACCTCGCACGGCAGAACAGCGCTGGGAAACTGTGCTCACCTCTGTAGATCTCACCCAGCAAGTGCAGAAGCAAAAATCCGCTCCCCCTGATGAGTGGAAAGGAGGTTTTGCACTGACATTACCAGCTGTGTTGCCCATCAGGCCATGCCAGTGTGGCAGAAGATAATGCAGGTGGAGAGTAGTTGTAAAAGCCTCCCCTTTCGTTCCCAGCCACATGGATTGCGCACTGGGTTGGAATGACCATCAATTATTTCTAACCTAGGGACAGGGCAGGTTGCAATCACACGTCTTTAAAAAAAATAAATATCTCTGATGGTTTTGCTTCAGCTGAGATTTTTCCAACCAGGTTTGCTGAAGAGCTGTCACCAAATTCCCAGGACAGAGTTAACAACAATTGTTACTGGATGGGTTTCAGCTTAATGAGGTAATTCAGTGGTGGAGGCTGGTGCTGACCAGATATATCCATGAGGACAATCTATCAATCTGTTGCAAGGAGACAATTTCCATCGATGAAGGTGTTTGATGCCACACTGGCCTCAAGGAGAGGGATAAAGGGGTTTGGAGAGATGTTGAGGGTAAGAGTATGTGAATTGGGGAGGATGAGCAGAAAGGGGACTGGCTGCTGCAAGACAAGGGAGCATCTGATCACCTAATGCTGATAGGGGCTGGGACCCCTCTTAGTGCAGTACAGCAAAACTTGAAGGTTTTGCTTCCAACCTGCTCAGTATCCCTCATTTAATGTGAGTCTTACTACTGGCGTCTGCTGAAGCCAGGCTTTTCTAGTCATTTTAAGACTTCAGGACAGAGATGACAGCCTTTTCCCGTGTTGTGACCCCTGGCGTCATGCTCACCTGTGATATTAGCAGCTAGGAAAAAGGAGGAAGGCAGTGTTTTATGTTCCAGAAATTTGTGGTGTTATTAGTTCGGCTTGTCCTATAAATAAATTGTAGTAGCCCCAGCCATGCAGCTCTTGCACAGGCAGCACAGAGGAAGCCTGAGGGGGGAAAAAAAGTCAATTGTGGTGCTCCTGTATTAGAATGCATCATTCTGTAACGGTTCAGAGTGGCGTAAGCGCCCTGTTGTCCTGCCCTGAGCAGGGGTGGCAGCTCTCGCTCCCCCCCAATCTCTCTCAGAGGGGATCTGGGAGGATGTGGGATTCCCACACTGTGGGACTGAGGGGCGATCACCTTCGCTCATCCAGCTTCAGGCTTCTTTGCAGGGAATGATGTTAGGGCTCGCAATTATTGGTATGGCCTCTCAGCAGCAGGAAATTAGCTATGATTGCCAGCACATTTTATTTAAACAATGGGTGTCAGATGGAAATGACTTTCATGCCCAACTTCAACTGGATTCAGCATCTGTACAAGTGAAGCGGATTTATATAATACTCAGACACCTTCAGTACTCAGGAATCACGGTTGCAGGTGTAAAAATACCGCAGATTTACTACATCATAGCAATTACTGTCAAATAAGTCCCGTGGATATTCACTCTAATTTCAAGACATGCTCACAATTGATATTCTTTTGCATTTACCTTCCACGTGTATTTTAGCACCTGAGTTTGCTGGCAGAAAGTTCCACCCAAATAGCTAATTAAAGCAACTCATTAGGAAAGCAGGTTTCAGATTTGCAAGCACAAAATACAGCATGCTGGAAGTATGCTCTAAGTATAACAGTCACACAGGTGGGCACAATAAAAAACGCTGTGACCTACCTCAGTTGGGCTCACAGTCTCACCAGGTTTGCCAGCCAGCAATCACAAATCTGCTTGGTCGCCCACAGCAACAAAATATCTCCTTGACTTCCTCATTTTCTCAGCCAAAAACTTGGCTAAAAAGCTTTGCAGGGAAGATCATGAAGTTAGAGCTATTTCTAACCAAATGGCATCAGATCACAATTCATGTGACCTCCACCTACAGTCAGCTTGAGTTTGTGACATTCAGAAAGTGTTGCTTGTGGAAGAACTACAAATGATTCATGGGAATTAGGCAATAACTGACCACCAGCTGGGATTCAAGTTTGAAGAAAAATCCCTATCTGCCCATCCAAGAATACAGAAAAACAGGAAAAGAAGCCATTTGAGAAGATTATTGGTCACATGTTCTCTGGGTAGCTAGCACTGTCCTCCACGTTAGAGCAATTTGGTAAGGACCAGCTCCTTCCAGAAAACCTCTCCTCTTCCCTCTTCAATATTCTGTGAACCTTTGAGGCTCTCATTGGCCAAAAGCAGAGATATGGAGTAATCTGGAAATACAAATACGCCTATTGACTTGCCGGCCCGTATTTGCTAACCGTCCAGTTGGTTGCTGCAAAGCAAAACTTGCAATAGCTGAGCTCTTACTGCCCTTGTCATGAGTGGGAACCCTTCATCATGTCTGTGTGGCTGTGTCCATACTAAGAAATTAAACAGCAAAAGACTTTCCTGGGCACTGGTCTGAAACAGTTCAGTTACTAGAATGATTTTTTTTTTTTTTAATTTTTTAAAGCCTTGCTGGCTGGCTTTCTTCCAGACAACCTCCATCATCCAAAACTTGGCATGGGTCAATGGGCAACTCAAAAGTCAGTTTTGATGGGACCTTTCTTGAGGGTGAACAGACTGAGCTTGATGGAGATGGCTAGATTGTTTCATGGGACCTCAGGACCATAGGAAGGACCCTGACCATAGTGATTTTCCTTGTAGGCACTCTTTTCCTTCTGTCTATTAATTTTGTTTTAAATAGGCCCAGAAGTTGAATGGAGCACAAAGAAAGAGATAAGGAGAGAAGAAATCACAGAACAGGACTGTAAGCCTTATTTAGCTAGAAAAGGAGGAGCAAAATTAAGACTGAAATCCTTCCTTTACTCTAATTGGTTTCAATATGGTATCTGGGGTGCTAGTTTTATGGGCACATTGCATTTCATGAAGTCTGCTGAACATTTCTGCAACCATCCTGTTGAATCTGAGGAGTCCTTAAGTCTGGGCTATGTCCTAACTTCAGCTCAGGTGCCTGAACCTTAATTACGTTTTTCTCTTGACTGTACAGGATGGCCGAGTCTGTTAGACTTGTGGTTTAGGTGGTTGTAATCACTTACCAGTGATTTCACACTGGACGTATAGCAGTTGTGTTGATAGAGTTAGATCACAGTGTCTGACTTTAGGAGATGGGTAATTATCCAAGTAACTGAAGTTAGATTCGGGATCAGGGTGCTGTCCTGAACTGGAGTCATAGTCCCTGCAAGCCATCACGGGTTTAAGTCACATGCCTAGCTGGGATTTTCCTATTTCTCTCTGCCTTGCATAGGAACTGCTATAGGCTGTGCTAGGAGAAGTGAAAGCAATAATTTGTCAAACCTTTGTCTTGCAGGTTTATTCTGATAAAGATGAAAAATAGCTCTTGAAATAAACTGAATATAGAAAAAAAGAAAAAAGACTCCATCCCCTTTGTGAGTCAGAGAGCAACAGCCTTGAGGGAAAAGACAGGATTTGTTTCCTTGGGGAGGTGTGACAGGAGCGCAAAGTAAAAGGTGACAAATTGAGGCAACAAATGCTCTTTTTCTGTGGGTGCATCCCTTGAACCACCAGGATCTCCTGGACTTGGCCTGTCTCCTCACATCATTTTAAGCACATGTATTGCCTTCTCATAAAAGGACTCTAACTGATCCCAACCTTATGTGCTAGTTGTAACCACACCAATGTGCAAGGACCTCCTTCTTCCCCAAATAGATGGTTTTGTCAAACCCTCTGGGATTGGAGACGTATGATCACAATGGTGTTATACTGGAAACAGTCTAATTTGACATCATGGGCAAAGATCACCCACCACTCCTGTCCTGGTCGCTATCTGTTGGCCCCTTCTTTCTCTTGTCAGGAAGGCACTGACACAGCAGTGTATTGAGGAGAAAGGGGTGATGGTAGATGGGTATTGCTGGATCTGTCCTTTCCTATGCAAAGGGATTAAGGAGGGAGCTATTTAGAGCCAGTATAGTAGCACCGAATATGGTTGAGACTAGTCTCCTTGAAGGCTTTCTCTGAAATTGTATTGGAAACAGATTGATTATGAGCCAACTCTGCTTTGGAGAGCATTCTTTCACGCCATTGTTTGGTTTTGAATTTGTCTGTTCTTCTTTTTGAATCTGACTCAACTATACAGAAGGATGATCTACTTGCAATGTGTTTTCTGTTTTTCTGTTTCAGAGAAAAAAAATATCTGTGAACTATGAAAAAAAAAAAAAGGCTGGTGCCATTGCCATGTGAATAAGTAGTTGAAGTTACATGGAAGAGGAGTTCTGAGAAGAGAGGACATTTCTCTGGAACACAAGAACTAGAAAGTTCATAAGAAGTTATCTGCAAGACCAGACTTTAGAGCTGCAGGAACCTTCCCCTATTTACAAGCTCAGACTGACAATGAGCAATTCTCTGCAAATTTAGCTTGTTTAATACTTCTTTTAATTTAATT
The DNA here is from genome assembly GCF_000737465.1 of Haliaeetus leucocephalus. Lineage (NCBI taxonomy): Eukaryota > Metazoa > Chordata > Aves > Accipitriformes > Accipitridae > Haliaeetus > Haliaeetus leucocephalus. The sequence continues at coordinate 16,544,244 of NW_010973187.1, read as the reverse complement.
CTGTTCTCAGTCTGAGGAGAACAACTTCAGGAGAGACAAAAGCCATAGTGAAAGTACACCTGTACCAAGCCTCAAATCACTATCCAGCAAAACACTATGGGGAAGCTTACAGCAGACATGAGTCTTGGATTTAGGTTTACCTCTGTGCTCAGGCGGGGCTGCAAATAAAACCAAGAGTTTTTAACAGCTGAACATTGGGAATTCATTAGACAAAGATATAGCACATAGTTATTCCTGTAAATAGAGCGTTCCCTTTAACAAGAAGAGATGTCATTTCCAGTTTTTGGCTAAATAGGGCTGCCTAGAAATGAAGTGTGTTATGGACCCAGAACCAGTGAATGAGGGGAAGATTTACAGTGAGACCATCGCCCAACAAGGCTAATAAAGTGCAAATGAAGACAGCTGTTGTGAAAGAATAGGCTACAAAGATAAATGATGAGATGGCTGCACAAAGCACTCCTCAAATAGCTGTGAGTGACAAATGAGTTGGTGACAATTAAAAGTCTGTGCACAGACAATTCTTGAACAGAAGATGCTGTGGGTTTTTTTTTTTCTCCTCAGTATTTCAATTTCTTAGCTGGCTCCAGAGGTCCAACAACCAGATGCTGGACATGTCCTTGCATACATTAGTTACTATGTACAGAAAAGTGAAAAACATTATTTCTTTAGTTCTAGTTATGTCTAGAGAGTCAATCCAAGACTGTTCTGAGTTTTTGTAGATGTACAGGCATGGAGAGACTAGATCTGTGCCAAAAAGCTTAAGGTAATTACATTTTGCCATATCATCTAAGGTGTCTTCAGGTTTCCAGCTTCCACTTAAAGGAAGTTAAGCTTCTCAATATCCTGGAAACACAAGGCAATGAGTTACAGTCTGATACCTAAATTCTACCTAATTACATGAAACTAGTCTTTTGGACCAGATAGCATCTCTGAAGACTTTGAAACACCACTGGGAAACACTAGACACATGGGTTGAGGAGGACTTAGGCTGTCTGATCCTGTCTTGAGTGACTTTGATCCTGTTTTTACCTGTGGGCCTGGATGTCTAGAGGATTCAGTGATGGGTTTTGTGGGTCACAGGCTCTTCCATTGTCTAAGCACTGCTGGAAACCCATCTGCAACAAGCCAGCCAAGCATGGGGGAGGCAAGAGACACATGAGAAGGGATGTGGTTCATAAGAAGTCAGATGTCATTTTGAGTTCTCGTGTATGTTTCCTTGGTTGGGTTAAAATCTGGCTGTGATCTTTTGTGCATCGCTAAGGTGTCCTGTTGCTTTTCCATCACTGCACATGGTTTTTGCTAGTCTTTGATTTTCTCTGCATCTTCAGAATTTGTTTACAGACACCCACATTTAATGAGATTAAAAGAAAATACTGAATAATTCATTTTGAATGAAGAATTGAACTGCAGTGACCTTTATGTTAATAAAAGTGCCCCTTTCCTATGTGCAAATACTTTAGCCTTTGCAAAGCAGGGAATTCACTGCATCTGTTGAATTCACAAGTGGCTTTTTTTTGTTTCTGTTTGTTTTGTTTTAAATAACTGCCTAATAGCTGGAACCGGCATTGTGTTCCTCCTGCTGACTCACTGGTTTCCAAAAGCTCTGCAATGAGTGTGACATCTTTAAACACCACAGAATATACTGTTTCCTTTCAACCAGGCGTAATCTGCAATGATTCAACTCACGTAAAAGAACCATGTGGGTAGAAGTATCCCAACTGAATACGTCACCCTCCATACCTCCAGCCTCTGTGCCTTGCACCCCATGTGCTATGCCATTCAAATACTATTTACTATGGCAATCCATAAAAAGACTTTGCCTTTGTTTCAAAAATCATGTAATGAACGTGGAATTTGGCTGAGGCAAAATAGTCCATGCTGATTAAAGTGAATAATTCCAATTCTTGCCTCAACTATGATACGAAGTGTATTGACACTAATGATAAAGCAGTTACATAGGGTAACCCGTATAGGGTAGCACTTGGAGTTATGAAAGAGTCTAAGGCCAAAAATCCATACACTAAAAAGTCCCTAAATCACTGCCTGGTAAAAAGTATCTAGATCTGGACATTGTGCAAGGATAAGAATTCAGAGAGAGTAGAGCTTAATTCTGTGATTCTGCCATTTGTTATCTAATGTAGGGCAAGCCTCTCCATTGTGGTAAACATCAGTTCCTCATCTGTAAAATGAGGACAGTAACATGTCATTTTTTTGTAGTTAGACCAAGCTCTTCAGGAAGGAGGTAATTTTTCATCCGTGCATCTAAAGAGTTGAACACAAGAGGGCTTTTCTTCTGGATGAGATTTCTAGACAGTGCTGCAAAATAAATAATCTGTGAGCGTTCTTGTCTTGATGTGCAAAACCTTTTTATTTGCTTTTTTGAGACTGTTTGAGTGTTTACTTGTAAGAATGTCTGCAGAAAGTTAAGTTGTCAGGAGAATTGGTGAGAATAAATATTCATGAGAATAGTCTCCCTGCAAATGCTTTTGTGGCCATCTGTAAAAGCTTTTTTATTATTCAAACAATGCTGAGCTTTTTGCAGATAATTTGCCAACAGAAAAAAAAAAAAGGAAAGTGGGTTTTTTTTTCCTTTTTTTTTTTTTTTTTTTTGAGACAGCTGATGCTGTAGTGGCACAGTCATCATCGCTGGTGTGTGATTTAATATCCAACATGTGGCACAAATACCCAGGAAGGAGTAATGAGAACGCTACTGTCCTGCTACGAAAAAGGCAAAAATATGTTTACACCAACTATTTTGAATAAAGAACAAATTAGTAAAACTACCACCTGTTTGTGAATAATTAAGGCAAACAAACAAAAGATTCTCAATTTATCAAATAACTTGTTTATAGCAGCAATTCCCTTTAATGTTGGTGTGATGCCTTAATGTTGTTACACAGCAGCCTTCTGCTCAAAAGAAGTTTTCATTGTGGGAATTTCTTTCTCTTTTTTTGATGTGAATCAGGAGTAATATGACTTAAACAGTTTTGCCTTTATTGGTCTTTTCATCAAATGTCTGTGGTTTTCATCACCATATTAGCAGAGTATCCTCAAAGCACTATAGCTCTATACTTACCTACCACACCTCCTTTTTAAAGACTTATCATCGCTTTTTTTTATAGGGAAGGATGTGTGCAGAGGTAATATTTGCCCTTTGCTAAGATCACCCTGGAAATCTGTGACAAATCTGGAAAATGGAATTCTACCCAAATCCCTCCTGTATTGTAATTGTCACAAAACCATCTTTTCTGTTGATCATTCTGTTCCTTATTTACTTTATATTTGGAGCTGAAAGTGAGGAAAAATTGGGAGGATCCCTCTGTTCTTAGACTTTTTTCCTGTTCAAGGACTTCTCACCATGGTTGGAGAGATGTTTCTGCACCATGAGGGCTATTGATCTGACCCAACTATGAGTTTTCTCATTATTTTTTTTTCCTATGCCACAAGTCTTTCACTAAAAATGACTGAAACATTTGGTGTGCTATTAAACTCCATACTATCCTTCAGCAGTAAGTTCTACGAGTTAGTGATTCACTGCATGCAAAGTTGCTTCAAATTTTTTAATTGTGGGTTTGTTTGGGTCTTTTTTTTTTTGTTTATAAGAGTGTGTAGGAATTCTTGCTTCACTGCACCGATCTGTATTCCAGCCTGTCCATACCTCAGATTCCTAGGTCATGGCTTCTGCTGAAAGTCCTAGGGCCAGATATTTACCTCTGCACTGGAAGGGTAAATCTGCTTGAAATGGCAGTCTTTGGGATCTCTTACTTTAAATGGGGATTTTTCCAAAGCACCTTGAATCTTTAAGAAATTTCAGCTGAAAACATCTCAACAGAATCTGTTTATGGTATTTCAGCTTCTCTGAAACCAGTTGTTGAAAACTTCCAAGATGTCATAGGAGGAAAGGAGAGTTTCCTCCCAGCTCATTGCGCCAGGGTGGGTAGAAAGCAGGGAGCTGCTTCAGGGTGCCCAACCCCACATTGTGGATGAAAATCAGGGCTCAGGACAAATGGCTCAGATTGTTCAGTCATTAGGGAAGCCCTGTGTTCTTTGAATCCCTGCTCTGCTGAGGCAGTTGTCTCCGGGGAGATGAAGGCAGTATCATCCCAACATATTTCCTTCTGCAGCAGCAGTGATGAACACTCGAGGGAAGCAAAGTCCTTCTGGGAGAGGCATCTCCAGAATTTCAGGGGAAAGGGCCAGCCCTGCCATCAGTGTGGGTGCACGGGTGCATCTGCGTGGGTGCATGTCCTTGTGCGCCCGCTTGAGTGTCTGAGGATGTGGCTGTTCTGCTGAACCATCTCTCGGCTGTCCCCAGGAAAATCTGTCTTCTCCCAAACAAATCGTTTGCAAGACCCCTTTTTTTGTAAAAATATCCTGTTCCCCAGCTTGAGCTATCATTATCATTTTGAACACTTCTCATGGACTGACTCAGTCTCTGCTGCAGACTTTGTCCTGATTCTGATTGATCAGCATAGCGATAAATCAGGAAAGCATTGCATTTACACCAGTGGTAATAGCAGCCCAAGCTCAAAATAATTTTTCTTTCTCCAAATCTCCTTTTTGTTGCCTAACCTTAAAAGTTTAGTCTTTCTCTCTACCTAACATGACCATTCAGAGTCACGACTGTTCGGAGTAGCCAGGTACTGTGTGGTTAGTGGATGCAGGAACAGACAGATTTTGAGCATGGACTTCACAATGCTCTCAGTTCAGAGGACTTCATACATATCAAACCTGAACCAAAATCAATAAGGATACATTTCATTCATGGCCTTATACCATACCCTGCGTTAGACCCTGATTTGAATGTCTCAAGCAACAGAGTGAGCTTGGGCCCAGACTTTGAATTTATGATAAAAAATAAATTTCCCTCTCTACTCCAAACGAAACTGGCTTGCACTCTGCAGCTCCTGTCCTCCTGCTCTCTCTCCCTCATCAGTTCTCTTTTCCCTTTCACACATCAGCTGCAAACATCTCATTTGGCTGGGATGTTGAAGGCAGGCTCATCTCTAGCAGTTCCAGACTGTTAATTCAATCAGTTCTTATATCAGCACTAACATAAGTAAGTGAAAAAGGCTCTTGAATTTCATCACCTTGTTAAAAACTCAGATAGATTTCTGGAAGGATTATTTGATTTGCTTCACTAGGTTTTATAAAGGTTTGTACACAGCATTTAAACTATTATTATTTACTTTTAACAAGCTATTTATGTCCTATTCTCAACTGCATAATCAATACTGCTCTCCCATCTGTTCAGAGATCCTGACATCATCAAATTTCAATTCTCCGCTGACTGAGTAAAAAGGAAGGAATAATTCAAACACAGTGAGTGAATGAGAGAAAAACAGCCCAAGAAAGACTGATATGAACTAAATCTCCGTGATCAGAGATGGCCATGCATTCAGGAATTGTGGCTCCAAGTCCTAAACTTGCTGAGGACATTGCTGAGAGCATTGAAGGAAGATGCTATGCTTGGGTGTAGATTACAGTGACTTCTATCCTGGACAAGAAGAATATTTTGATAGCCACTAATGCTGCTTGAATGAGTTTTCTTTTGAATTAATTTATTGAGACTTCTGGAGGTTTTTTGGCTTTGCCTTGGAGGAGACCAAGGGACTTCACCTGGGCATTTCCAGCCCCTCTGCTGCATAGCTGGCACAAAGTAACATCTGAAAGTGTTTTGGCTAGATGAAATCACCCCTCTGTATGATGAAAGGTGAGAGGAGGATGAACATCTGCATGTGCAGAAGGATGCAGAAGTGCAGATGGGTGATACAAACAGAAGAGGTCCCAGTCCATTGCTGCCCTGACATTGTCAAGGCCTCAGGAGATACCCAAAGTGATGGGGACCAGAGGATTCTGACTTAACTTACAGCAGTGTAAATCTGGAATAACAACGCTGAAGTTTTTGGATGAGGTCACTTCAGGATGGGCTGATTTCTCCTTTTTCAGAGATCGCAGGCCCAGGTAGTATCTTTCAGCCTGTTGGCGTTACCACCAGAAACAGCCAGAGATAGCACAGAGATCACAGCAGCTGAGTTTACTTCACAGCATTTTTGGTGCTTGCTATCTAGCTAATAAATACTTAGCACTGTTGGGGGGGTGTTTAGTCAGCCCACATGGACTACAAAGTCCATGCAGTCACTCTGCTGCCTCTACAGCTTACAGTTTAATTAGTGCAGGTTGTGATCTTCTTGTTCTGGTCTCACGTGGAAGGGGACTCATCTCTCCTAACTTGAAGTGATTTGACTTTAGGCCCTGACGTGGGAGACAGCTCTCCTGGTCCTGTGATAGTCAATGGAGACCTCATCAAAACAGCTGACGAAGTTTAGAGTACAAATTAGGTATGTATCTACTTAAAGGTGAATTGACTTGTGTTATAAGTTTCTCTGACAGTAATAATTAGTCCTTAGTGACTACAGAGGGAACCGAGGTTGTACTTGTTCAGGTACAAACATCTATACTACATACTTTAGTACACATATAAATCACAGATCTGATTTCTATGACACTTATTTTCATGTTACCTGGACTGCAAGTGTGTCACAGACACAGACAGTATTGCCCAAGTCTTGGTGTTTGATAGTTTTTTAGCATCTGTTAGTCTTACAGGCATCTGGAGAGTGTTTCATTCAACTTGTTTTTCGATTCCCCATGTGGGATGGGATAAACCTCCCTCTGCATGTGCCTCCACTGACCGCGCGGGCAACCTACCTGACTTGCTAGACTAGACCCTAACATCCCAATAGCTAAAGTCAGGTAAGAGAAATATGGCTTGTGTTGTCATGGAAAAGGGATTCCAAGGACTTAACATTAAACTTAGGTCTACAAACCCTGAAGAAAAGGGATCTCCACCATATTAAGCGAGGTTTGCATCGCCTGCAGAGCCACACTTACATAAAAACACTTTCCAAACTGCTCTTCCACCATTCTGTTTCAGTGTCTGGCCAAGGTCACTCTGTAGCAGCAGTCTCAATTGAAGAAGCACAAGATTAATCCAAAATTTCTAATCAAAGGAACAGGCAGATGTTTGGGTATGATTCCCTGGTGTAAATCGGGCATCACACTAGGGACACTAAGAGTTATACCTGTGGTAAGACATGGTAGAAAGCTGCCTCCATCCAAAAATGAAGAGCTTAATCATAGTTTCACCACTATTCAGTGTCAGTGTTTGGTTGAGCTCTGACAACAAGGAAGAAATGTGTATTTCAGAGAGCTACACCATAGCAAACAGAATTTATTATTTCTTTATACCAAGAACAAATGCATCTTTTCTCTTGCAGTGGTCCTTTGCAGCCCCAGCCTGTAACTTGAACTTTCCTAGTCACCTTCTCAGCTATGTCTAGACCCAAAATTTTGGCAGACTTTGGGTGCAGGTCTTATTCTGCCATATAGTCCTCTGCTGATAAAGACCCACATCACAGTTCCCAAGAGGTCCATCGAAGACCCTCCATTTGGAATATGGGAAGTGCTTCAAGGTGGTTGCTGCTGCTAAAAATAGTGGCTTGAGCTGATACAGCCGTCTCCCTTTAGCAGTTAGTCCACATAAGTGTGTGAAAGTGTTGCTAATTTTCAGACAAGGCATTTAGTTGAAATCTTAAGGCAATAGCTGATTTTAGCAGGTTTAAGCCCTGCTTTTGGCACAAAGATGGCTGTTTTTCAGCCAAGTATGCTGTGGTCTTTTGTGGAGACTTTCTATTTATTCCTTTCTTTTCAGTCCACCCAAAGAAAGAGAAGCAAGTGTATGATTTGGTGTGGAGAGAGCCCAGCATAAAGAAACAGCTAACGTTCCTCTTCCCATCTGAATTCCTCCTGAAGAACTAAAATGCATTATTAAGTTTTAACATCATCTTTTCCAAGAAAGGTCACTTTGTGTCACTGCTGACTCCTACCTCACTATCTCAAAAATGCCACTATGGTCTGGGATTTATTATCCTTATGATAACAATGTGGTCCATTTTCCCCATTTTGTCAGGTTTTTTTACTCTTTTCATTATGCATAGTATAACCAGAACTGAGCTGATTTGCTGGGTGGATTATTGTTTCTTTTGAATTAGGGTTGCTATTTTGTCCCCTTTTCTCCACTACTTTGGCCCCATGACATTTTGGGGGGAAGGAGGGAGGGAATGAGAGGTTATATCTTGAAAAATTTCACCCTGGTGGAAAATACCAATGGTTTAAAATAAATATACTCTCTGAGATATCACATTACCCTGCCGAGCTCATGTACAGCAGAGATAAAATGGCTTTTTTAGAACCAATTTTTCTTTCCCCGCCAGCTGAATGGAATATCAAAGTACACAATTTAAAGTAACTGTTAGAAAAAAGGTTATACACAATGCTATCAACAGAAAGGAGCTGAAAATTAAATGGAAATAATTACCAGAGAACTCATTTCCTTTGCTACTGGGAGGCTAACAACAATAATCAAAAAGAATTTAGAAGTGAAAGCTGAGATTTTTCCTTTGATGTCTGAATATTTTCAGTTTATGTTCCTTTAAAATAAAGGTCCACATCATAAATTAAATGTGATGCTTAATTCTTATTTTCTCTCTGCTCAAACAGCATGTTTTCCTCTAGGTGATTATTAAAATAATGATTCACCTCTTTAGCTGCTGTATACTGGCAGGTTTTTGTTTAGGCAGTGGAGCAGCATGGGTTGAGTGATAGCCGGATCTCAGACAGACAGAATCCTGTTGCCTCTTGGAAGAGAGATTAGGGTTTTTTTAATTTAACATGTGAAAATGTAGAACAAGAAAGAGCCTGTGCCCATAAGCATTCCTGTAGGTTCATCTTAACTGAGCATCTCCTATGATATTCAAGTTATTTCGCCAAGCTTTCAACCCACTTCAGCTTTGGAGGCAACATCATTGCTTTGATGAGAAATCTCAGGCGAAGTCCGGGGTGTAACATACTGCTTACAATGGGGTCCTGCATGGCTTTAAAGACCAGTGCATCACACACGACCCACAGTCACCCTTGGGTGCCGTTGCAGGTTGAGCTGCACTGAAGCTGGAGAGCCCAAGCACACCCACCATGTCTGCATGGACCCAGGCTCTGGTCAGGCAAGGCACATATGGGCAGAGTTTTGCTAGATCCCGACCCACCAGTGGCTGTCCCAGGACCTTACCAAATACTCCTAAAAGGGCTTCAGCTTCTTTATGGCAACAGACTGTGGGAAATGTCTGTGGCTTAGTAGCTGGGGCTAAGCTAAGCTGCAGGCAAACTACAACCGGGTTATATCCAGCCACATAGACATGCAGGAGCTTTTTGTTTTGAAGTGATTAAGACCTATATCATGACACTGGTCTTCAACTCTAGTGTATAATAGAAGAAAGCAGATGTCACTCCTACCTTCAAGGAGAGCAAGAAGGAGGCTAAGGGGTCTACAGCCTAGTAAGCCTCACCTCCATCCCTGAAAAGCTGATGGAGAAAATCCTCTGGGAAGCAATTTCCAAACTTGTTATGGGCAAGAAGGTGATTAGGGGTAGTCAGCATGGATTTATGAAGGGGTAATCATGTCTAACCAACCTGCATAAAAGCCTTCTACAATGAAATTATTAGCTTGGTGAAAGAGGGGAGAGCAGTTGATGCTGTTTAGCAAAGCTTTCAAGACAGTCCATAACAGTCTTATAGACAAACTGATGAAGTCTAGACTAGCTAGGTGGACAGGGAGATGGATCAACCCCTTGACTGGTCCTCACTCCAGTTACCAAACCAGGGTGCCACAACTGAGACCTGAGTAGCATGACACTCACAGCATAGTCATTCAGCACCAGTCTTGGGAGAACCGAACCTCATTCACAGCCAGCTGAGGCATTTTTATATTCTCCTTATTTATACAATGGCAGTACTGTATGTACCTGAGAGAAAGGCCCCATTGAACCCCAAAGTGATGCAGAAGGTGATGCACAAATGCACACGGCAGCACTTGCCTACTTTTCTAGAAAGTGGAGGGAAAGAAAGTTCAGTGGACAACTCTGGTTATCTTAGAATAGGATGAATCATACTCAGACTCTCCACTGATAATAGAGGAAATGTAGATTATTACTTTGGATGCAGCTAGTTAAATTTTGATGAACTTTAAATATTACATACTTTCATGCAACTCTGGTTAGCTGAGCTTGACTTCCATTCCATGAACCTCTTTTCTGAACAACTTAGAGCAACAGAGCATGAACTATGTCCATTCAGAGGAAGAAACAGCAAAGCTTAGCAATATAGCTTGCTCTAGGCCACAGGAGATATGTATAGCAGAACTTGGAAATCTAGGTCTACAAAGACTCAGTAGCACCTTGACCACAGGATCATCTTTCCCCTAAGACATGTCTCTGCAAAGTTGTGTTGAATATTGTTGGTTCAGTTTTGCTCCAACTTAACCCCACCAAGAGATCAGCTAGGCTTTGTCGACCTTTTGAGGAAATCTCAAAAGGCGTTAAGGGTTTGCAATGAGCTTCTGCACCATTTTCAGGGAGGTGGACAAAGATTTCTGGTAGAGCTTTGCTTTTAATTTTTGACTCACCAGATTCACCAATTCAAAATGAAAGTGAATGTCCTTGTGGAGACAGAAAGCAAAGACAGTTCTCAAAAGACCATAAATACCGAGCTTTGTGCCTCTCTGGTTATCACTGCTTTAGTATGGGAGAAGGGGAGATGCTTGTCAATGGAAATGGAAATGCAGTGTTCTCTGCCCCACCTTAATGAGGATATACCAGGAGGATGGAGAATATCCTTCATGAAGTTTCTTTAGCAACTACAGAAAACACGTTGATGACTAATTTTTGACGTTTCTTCTTACAAGGGTTTTCCCTGACAAGGTCAAAACATGACGACATTACCAGCCTCTAGTTTGGGCTGTTTCAGTAGCTCAGTGCCAATAAATGTCCCACAAGCAGCTACCGCATGCATGTAGATCCAGTCTGCCTACCAAGGGCTCATGCTCTTTGCTGCCAGCATCTGCAGATTTTCTCTGGCTGGGAGGCTGGTGAGCACCATGGCAAAGGCTATTTGTTTCTGGTGCTTTTCAGGACAGAATTCAAAGAGATGGTATTTTTGCAACCCAGTGGCAAAAGCAAAAAAAACCCAAAAACCAAAACGATCGTATGTGTCGAGCTGTGACTTGTTGTCCCCATCACAAGGAGCGACTCGGCTGGTTGAGTGCAGATGCCTGTTGTAGGGTGAACTCAATCACGAGGCTTGATCCAGCTGCTTATGCAGAGGTGTCCACTGCTATTGGGGGTGCTTTGGGGCAATAAGGCTGTGGGATATGCCACAGGTTGTAGGAAAGACCCATGTTCAGTGGAGGTCCTCCGGGATACCCCAGCGTGTCTCAGCGATGCTAGATGATGAAAGGTGAGCAGTTAAACTGCATTCCTATGCCATAGGCAGCTGAATTCAATTATTTGAATTGGGACCTGAATCCAGATTCGGGACAGAAATACTTGGAATTCTGGGGGAGATGTCAGGGTAGGGGTGGCTGCTCTGTGTTGCCCAGGAGGTCAGATTAGATAGAGCCATTCATCTGTTCTAGCCTCAGGCTGTCCCATCCTCTGAAATGTCCAAAATTCCTGTGCTTTCAGCTACAAAAGCAACTCTAGGATGGTACTGATGGCTTTGAAGAAAAACAGCAGAGTTGTAATTGAAACCATTGAAAGAAACGTTGCATAAGGTTATACCAACCTGCATCCCTCCTTTTCTTTTCTGTGCTTGTTTCATCTTCCACAACTCAATGATGTTTTTTCTTTGTTTCACTTTCCTTTTATTTTTCAATTACTTCATACCCTTGTGTATATAAACATTAAGGTAATATAGGGGATAAAGGACTCCACTGCGCCTGTTACCAAACAGTAGAATGGACCCCATCATGTCAGGTACAGCCACTGAGCTGTACAGGACCACTGGCTTGCAACCAGTGCCAGTTACAGAAGAGCCAGAAATACATTAATTCCTGTGCTGCACCAGCTCTGCCTGCGCTGTCTTAGCTGCTGTGATACAGCAAAGATAAAATTTCTTTGTAAGCAAGGAAGGTAGAAGAGCTTCCTGTGGTCTGTGCTGAGACCTCCACTGGCTGCCGTAGGTGATACGCTAGGTGAGCTGGCATCTCTTGGAGTGAGAGAGCAGTTTAGGTCCCAGCTGTGATTTCTCACTTGTGTTTGAAGTGTCTAAAGTACAAATACAATAGTAAAGGGAGGAGCATACCTACTTGCAGTACCCACTATTCAGAGCTGTACTGGCAGACGGGGACTTTTGGTGATACCTCACCACTGCAAGATGTGCCTGGTAATAACTGGGCAAAGTTGACTTTCCTTTCTGCATTGGCAGCAAAAATCATGGGGGGGTGCAGGATGGAGCTTGGTCTTCCCTGCGGGAGAAGCAACCATACCCCTGGGCTGCATGTTGAGGAGCTGTGAGACCAGCCAACCTCCTCTGGAAAGCAACTCGGAGGTGTTTGCAGGAGGGCTGAAATCAGGGCTGTCATTCACTGCTGACCGCCACTCATCCCGACCTGTTTATCGGCCTGAGGTTTGGTTTGGTGAATGCCAACAAGTAGGAATTTGTGCATCCGTCGAGTGGAGCTGCAAGACTGGGGAAGGAACAGCTGGGTGGCGAGGACTCCCAAAACTTGAGCTGAGGCAGGTGGTGTTGGAGGTCAGACCCTGACGTTTGCAGGTGCCATGCTGCTACAGCAGTGCTATGATCCCATGGGGCTCCAGAACAGGATTGGGCCTTCAGCGAATGAATAACCAAACCAGGCAAGCCCCATTTACTATGCCAGAAAATGAACATTTTATGGAGGAGGGGAAAAAAAAACCAAAAAAGAAAGAAGAAAAGTCAAGATGGGTATGGAGGTGCCAGGTGGAGCCAAGACAAAGGAGCATCTCTGTGAGTATGCTGGCTCCTGCTCATTTCCGTGCGGGTGTTTGGCTTTCAGCCCTCACCAGCTCCTATCTCGCAATCGTTGCCACCACAGGAAAACGCTTGCTGCTTACCACGTCACTCTTCGCACACCACAGACAGAGTTGGGAGGGTTTTCAGGCTGTGGCACCGGTGAGACACACAGTACGCACGTTCGTGGCGGCTCGTACCCACCTCCCCCATCTCCCTTCCCCCATCCTCAATGGGTTTATTTGGTTTTTAAGCTGAAGACACCTTGCAGAGAGAAGCAGGCGCTTCATCTTGTGGTTTGCATCAAAAGCCCTACAGTAAGCCTAACACTGTATCTGCTAGAGCAGTTACTCAACGTGTTCCTTTATGAGCCACTCTCATGTTTGGCTGCTTTAGCTATCTGGGACCACAGCTGTAGTGCAGAGAGCCCTGTCTCTGGTCAGAGAGGTGTTAAACCCTGTTGCTTTTCAGTTACTTAACCACAAAAGGTGATTCAGCACCCTTCCTCCTTAGTCTACACTCTTGGGGTGTCCCTGCATTGGTGTCAAGCACAAACCAGTGTGCTGTTCCAAAGAAAACATCCCTAGCAGTCATCTAGAGTGGGATACCGCCAATCTTCAAATGCTAAGAAATGCAGTCTCTGGTCTGGATCAGGCCACCCAGACTCCATCCACAGTATGTGAACAGAGTCAGGTCCTCCCAGGTCTTGGCTGATGCAGCCTCATGCAGATGTCAAAGGGAAATGGTGATTGCCCTCTAATAGTAACGACCTCTGCACATCTGGCTCTGCAACCCCTTTGAGATAGCAGACCCCATTTACAGCCATGCCACCTTCCAGTGATTCAGAGGAACATTTTACTCTCTTCTTGGATACCGTTGCACAGTGCCAAATCCTTGTTTTAGATACTGATCTGTGGAGTAGTTACAGTTGTTCAAATGCTTGCTCATCTTGTGTATTTATGGGTTGAAACTGCGCTGGGGAACATCTCCCAGAAAGCACAGAGCCATTTTAACAGCTTTTCTAAGCACCTTTGTCCTTTGTCCCTATTTAATCACTTCAGTGCCCATTTTCCAATTGTACACAACATTTTATTAAACTGTACAAACAGCACTGGCATTTAAAAAATTCCTGTTAACCGTTCTAGTTAAACATGATGACCAGCTGCACAAACTGTGAGCACAGATGCCCCCTGCATTTCATACAGCACAAACAAGGATTTCATAAGAATCACTGGACTGAAACCTTTTTCAGGGCACTCTGCTTTTCTTGTCGACGTTAGGCACTTCTGCTCTTGGTCCTGCAGGATTTGGTGCCTGCAGTCACTGCCAGCGATATCCCAGCACCGCCTGCAAGGCTGCATTCATCCTGCTGGGAGGTCCCAGTTGACAGCCTGGTCCAGCAGAGCCAGAAAGGCACCTCTGAAGGGAATCTGATTTTGGAATGACTCACCTTCTAGGGCTTCTCTTCTCCATGGACTGGAGGGGTTGATGCAACGAAGCTCCAAATGTATACACTTCAAATAGACCCTAACACCAACTTGGGTGACTGCCTAAGTCTAAGCTATTACAGAATCCTCTCTTTGGGCTTTGACTTAATTTTGACCGAGTTTTTAACTGGTTTCTCAGTGACAAGCAGTAACTGGGAGGTTCTACATCTCTCCAACCTTAGAAAACAGTGCAACTTTATTTAAAAGGAACCCATGATGAAAGGATCACAGAAAAGACTTTTTTAAACCCATCTCCATTTCCACGGACTGCAAAGGGATAGAACAAACAGCAAAATGTCACAAGGTGAAGGAGAGGACCACCCTCTCCTGATGTGCTGTCCTGCCCCGTGACTGTTGGGTGCAGCTTGTTGATGTATGTCCACCACGTGTGCCAAAGTGTTGGGACATCATTTAGACCGATAGAAAGTATATCAGCCTTTGCAAGGACTGATTACTACCTTTCAAGTAAAATATGCCAATGCCGTGACTGGAAGGCCAGTTTTATGACCAAACAATGGTTTGAGGAAACCTCTTCCACCTTTCTCATGAGGTTTTAGGATAAAACTCAAGAAAGCCAAGTCCAGATTTTGCTCTGAGCCTGGCGTGTGTGAGGACAGTTAAAGCTTTAGAACAGGGGTTCTTGAGGTTTTCCGCTGGACTGCAACTTCCCAACCTTCCTGACCAAGTACTAAGTGTAAACCACTGGTTTTCTGTGTTGATCTTGACACTTGCCATGCCAATGATCCTCCTTTGGTGTTGAGTCCTCAGCTCCAGGGCCTCTGGTTGAGATTTAAGAATGCTGGAATGGGCACCTGCAAAGTCTCTTTGTCCTCCTGGAGCAAAATTGAATCCTAACGCCTGTGAACATTACTCTTAAAGTGTCTAGGAAGTAAAACTGCTTCTTCAAAACTTCTGTGTACACATGCACAATTCTGCACATGTACAAGTGGAGGTTACCAAAGCACCCAGCCTGAAGTCTTCCCAGATGCCCTCAGGCCTTGAGCAAACCACTTGTCCTTCAGAAGGAGGTGGGCCGAGGTGAGAATTGAAGAAATGGGCACTGTTATCACCAGAAGTTCAAATATACTTGTTTTTTCTTACAGAGAAACCCATTGACTGTGTGTTCAAGTAGTGGGGAACGTGTTTTTTCACTTGCTCATTTTCAGATGCTCTCAACTTCAAGAACATTGGGAAAAGAGAGAAGAGAGACCAGAAGATACCACAAAGAAACTTCATCATTAGTGAAGAGTGGCTGGCATCTGCTACAGACTGGAATAAGCTGGAAGCCTCCAGGCATGGTACAAACTTTCACTGAGGTGTTTTTCTGGTGGGTTCTTGATAAAAATAACCATGCATAGTATTCAGTTGACAAAGTGTTACTCAAACCATTACAGAGAATCCCTTCAGAAAGGCAGATCTCAGGAAAATATTTTCTCCATTTTAGGGTTCACGAAAGAAAAGTTGCTGAACATATTTTGGTCCATGCTGTTAATCAGCGCTCTGTCAGCACAGGACAGTCTAGGTTTTTCATTTAGAAATTCCTTGTCAAAGTTGCTACAGTCACTCGGAGATTTCTTCAAGAAAAGGAAGAAAAAAATTGATGTCAAACCACTAATATTCAGATATTCATTACAATGGTACTGGCCCTATCAGGCTGCTTCCTATGGGCTCAGCTCAACTAGTTGAGAGCAAGCTCAGCTCAGCCAGGGATCCCACAATGCATTTGCTCTTGGCCTTTTGCACTATGATTAGTTACTCCAGCTCAAACGATGTATAGTAACATGTCAAGCTGCAGTGAACTTCTGTCTGAGCTCTTAATATCCAGCAGCCAGTGCTAATCACTTGCTTATTACCATCCTATTGAAGTAGTAAAGGGAATAAATATGATATAGGAGGCTCTGAGCCTGTGATCCATTAATTCAGCCAGGCAGGGATGTTACAGCTTTATAACACAGCGGACTGGACCCATGAATTAAATAACACTTGTGAAGGACTGTAAAATGAAAGTATGATGCACTTGTCAAATTAAATTGTATTATTGTAATTAATAGGACTTCAATAGTTTAATAGGACTGTTATCAATAGTCAGGACTATCCTGACTTAGCCGACCACTTGGTTACCTGAACTGCTTTTCCTTCTTTACCTTCTGCAGTGCACTGAAAGGTAATCCTTACAGAATGGGTTGCACTGATGTGGTTAAGGGAAGGTGTTTTAAGTGGCATCCAGACCCCTGCTATGGTAACTGAGAAAGTGATGAATAATTTATGGTTTCTCAGGTGTGGGCATGCCAGACCTGGGCTTATAGCCATCAGAAAGTAGTAGTCATGATGATCAGGTCAGGCAGCCTAGCCAATAGACTTACGTACTTCACAATTATCTTTCTAACGACTGTACAATGAGTGAGGCTGTGGTAGATCCAAACTGTAGTTGGTTTCAGCTGCTTGTATCTGGTGTACACAACATACCAGACAGCCTGTGAACAATTTAATCTGCATTTGGACATTTAAGTAAGAGTCAACACTTTCCATTCTGATGGCCCAAGACCAACGTCCTCCATCTACTTTTAGTCAGAGAGACTGCATGTGCAGAGCAACTCCAGAAGATATAATCCTGAAAATTTGAAGGCATTTTGAAAGCCTTCACTTGGTGCCTAAAACTGTTAATTCCAGTGTGAAGCAGACATTTACCCACCTTTAAAAGGCTGACTCTGTGAATCTAAACAGGATTTGAGGTCTCTGACATTAAAAAGACCCATGTCTGAAGAGTTTGGACTGTGCCCCTAAATAAATGGGTTTATAACA
Source organism: Haliaeetus leucocephalus (assembly GCF_000737465.1). Taxonomy (NCBI): domain Eukaryota; kingdom Metazoa; phylum Chordata; class Aves; order Accipitriformes; family Accipitridae; genus Haliaeetus; species Haliaeetus leucocephalus. The sequence continues at coordinate 16,527,073 of NW_010973187.1, read as the reverse complement.
TTACTGCAGGTCCTGGCTTTGGTTTATTGCTAGCATGTGCTGGAGGGTTTAAATATTTGCGGAATGAATGATTTGGGAAAGAAAGACATGAGATGGTAGAACTGAAAGAAGATGCATCCTTACCACTCTTGGTTTGAAAGGAGGTTCCATCCTTCTTTCTTCTAAAGCTTCCCAGTTTATTTCCCGGAAAAAGGCATGCTGGCGGATGTTCCCTCTTGCTCCCAGTCTTCTCTCAGGTTCTCTCACAAAAAGCTAGAATGTTGAAGAAAGAGAAATACCTTAGTCTTTTATCAATAACATTGTGTTCATTAGAACTGTCCTACCAGGTAGGGGTTCAGACTTCAAACTCAAGCATGGTTGGTGAGAGTGTGAAGAACGTTCTACCTTACTAAATTTCTGATTGGGGAACCAGTTTGGGTTCTTAGCCTAACATGCCAAAACTGGGAGACCTTGGCCACATTTTTCCTTTGCAGGAGAGAGAGGACAATTTGCTACAGTGACAACAACATATGTGTCTGAGCATGCAAATATGCAACTACACAGGTGAAATATCTGGATTGCACTTGTAAGCTTTTGTCTGGACAATTTCTTCTTATCAGAAAATTTTTATGGTTGAAATATAAGCATAATTTGTGAAAATACTAGCCTAGACTATATGGAGTTGCATTCATCTCCTATACTTTTGGACACTTGGAGTGTCAGTATTTGACCCTTTATAATTAATAGAGAAAAACAGTCATCTTAGGTGCAAATAACCTGACCTCCTTTACACACTTAAAGATGAGATAAAAGACACTCTGGAAGTGCTCGCTTCTCTCCACTCACTAGCTCAGATGCTGACAACCATCTACTTTGTCAAAAGACGACTCCCCATTCAGATAGCTTGTGTTTGCTGCACACTGCAGGCTACAAGTCCTGCGGATGACTAATTCTGCTGAAGACAGAAGTGGTGGCATAATTTTTCACCATCACCTACATGCAGGTCTAAGCCCACTCTTCAGTTTAGTGTAAACACAACCTGTTCTGTAATAGATGTTTTTATGGTGATGCAGGAGCCATTTGGCTCTGGAAGCAGCTGAAGTATTCCTGGGGGAGAGTTTCAGGAGCGCTAAATGCTTCAGAGCTCCTCTCATGGTTTGTGAGCAGGAGGTACTGCTGAAGTATTGCTGTGTGTGAATAGTTTAAAACTCATCTTTATATCTGCAGCAAAATGTCTGGGGCCTCCAGGCCAGCTGGCCCATAAAGAACCAGATCCTAGATCCCTCTAACGTCGACGGAGAGGAATAGTGGCAACACTTGATAGAAGGTGACCTGAATACAGCCAGTATTTCCTACTCCAGAGGTAAGGGCAAAATTTCAAAAGCACTTTATTGTTGAAGGTCACCTCAAAATGGACTTGGGTTACATATGGTAGAAGTTTCTTGCTATGCTATTTGGCCAACAGCAAACTATTAATTCAGTTATCCAGAGCATACAATAGATACCATTCAGCAAAGAACTAATAGAAATATCTAATGCCAAAAGTGGCAGCAAAATAATCAGATGTATGGACCATTGAGGGCCTGTTTGAAAAAACCCCAGGCATTGAGTTTTGGTGAACACTGTGGGCAAAGCCTCACCAAAACTGAAGTGTCCTACAGGCAACTGATTACTCAGCAGTGCAGACTCTGTACATTAAATTCTGTGCTGATAATACAGGCGGTAAGCAGGGTGGAATAAGTAATTATCCAGAGTCAGTGGTAATGACAGTAGCTCATAATGGAGAAAATGGGTTTTTTACTAAGCAAGGAAGTTTATTGATTGGTATAAAGAAGATTACTACCTCTAATCCTGACAGAAGTACAGGTTTGTGCAGAAAGATGGCAGTGTATGTCCCAGAAATAGAAGTTCAAAATCTCAGTCTGCTACGGTATGTCTTCCTGAACAACTGCTTTTGATTGTTTTCATTATTATCATTTTATAGTGATACCTAAACATCTGAGCCCTGCTGTGCACAGCACAGATGCTAAAATTATCTCCTGTTCTCCTTTTTTTTTTTTGGTAGTGGAACGCTGTGTGTTGTCCTCTTGCTTAGTAAATGCAAAAGTCAAGGTAGGGACTGTAGGTCAAATATGACCAAAATCTTGTGATGAAGAAGTTACCTCACATCAGCTGAGCCATTATAAGCCTCTGTACATGCTCACTTACCATGCTCCATCTCGAGTTAAAATGCCTTAGCTTACAGATCATGTTCAACAGTCCAAAGCCCAACTGAGGGGAGGTAACTTGTTAGACTAGTCGCGATTTGATTGCATTTTTATCTTGCAACTCCAGAATAATTTGCATCCCAAGCCAGAAAGGCTACAATGATAAATGGCATGGGGCTGAGAAGGAGGCAATGAAAAAATCAGTGTATTAATGGACAGGAACCTAAAAGATGAGGAGGATGCCCATTAGGGGGAAACAGAAGTGTGCTCCACTCAGGAAGGACAATATGCATTCCTATGTAGGAGATTCAAAGGGCCAAAAATCCAGATGACTTGGTGCTACTAGCTTGAGTAGCTCTGCCACTTCAGGACACAGGCTTTGTTTTCCTGCTCTTTAGCTCAGTGCAAAGATGCAAAATATTCTCTACCAAAAATCAAGCTGAACACCAAAGCAATATACCCTAGATGTCCTCGTATCTCTGAGGCACAAGAACTTCTTCAATGCCATAATTATTGAGGATGTCACTGTAACCCTTAGTTTGAAGCCTGGCAGAGTATCTTTTTCAGGAGTTAACTTGCCTTGCACCTTAGGGATTGCTCTGCAAAGAAACTTATCTCTGCTGGTATCTGATACCCTGTGATACTGCTTGTGGATGTGAGGAGCCATCATCACAACTCAGGAGAAAGAAGACACAAAGATGGCCTTATGACTTAGGTCAGGCATGCTTTGAGGTCCACAGACAAGAAAGTGACTCTCTCTGGTCCTGTCACACTAAGTTTGTTTCTCTGAACAACAGCTGAAGGCGAACAAATCAAAGATGACAGTTCTGGCAAAAAGACTTTATTTCGATGTGTGGTATTTCTTACCTTCACCAAAATGTCCTTGGCATCCTTGTCAAGCCAGCGAGGGTAGAATGGGTTATCCATACGGATAGACTGGAAAAGCTCCTCTTCATCTTGGCCATGGAAAGGAGACTGGCCAATAAGCATCTCATACAGGAGGACACCAAAGGACCACCAGTCAACGGAGGTGTTGTACTTCTGCCCCAGCAAGATCTGCCCAAAGAGAGGAGTGACAAAAGACAGATGCAAAATGTCTGACGTGATTATTTCAACTTCAGAAAGGTTGGCCAGACCCTGACCTTCCAACAACCGCTTGGCACTGAGTGGGATAGCAGAGATGCTTCCCCCTGCCTGCAGCACGAACCAGAGCATCTGCCAGGGGTGCAGAGGCTGGGGTTCGAGGGGCTCCAAGTCTCAGCCTCACCTGGGTGCCAAAACAGTCCTTCACACTACAGATAACAGGTTGCATGTAACTCTTAAGTTACTCGAACAAATCTTTGCCTACCAGAGAGATCTCTAACATAAAAAGTGAGGCAAGTCATCTTCTGCCTGCTCTCCAAGTTATCCAAAGGGTTCAAATCAGGCTTGTGAAGTCCAAGAAGACAAATGGTCAGGCATTAGCATTTTGGGACTGATTTAACTCACACAAGCTTGTATTTTAAAATTACAAGTGTGGCAGTGTAGGGGTACTTTAGGACTCTCAGTCAGTAGAAATGGTGGGAATCTATCCCAGCAAAATCTGCCCCAGGAAAAACATGAGAAAGCGGTTGCTGATCTGTCCTCTTGAGACCAACTGAGTTATAGGTAGACAAATGGGCATTTGTCCCTCAGTCAGTCCATTGGTTTGTGCCTTTCTGTGTCAGCAACAAAGTGAAGGCTATATCCAGTGTGTTGTGGCCGGGGGGCTCACCAGGAGAGATGACCTCCCCTAAGAAGGGATGTGGCCTTTCCTGGTGGCCAGACACCACCAAGTTCTCAAACTTCCCCTCTGGGGAAGCAAAATTAATCTCACCTGCCTTTAGATATCTGTTATGGAGATACACAGAGCTGAACCAGTTATCATTACCACCTTTTATAGTCAAGGAAGAGAATCAGTCCAATTTTAGACATCCAGCTAAATATCTGCCTGCTGTAAAATACAACCCCCCTATTTGTCTCCTTTGGATATCAAGGAGTCTAGACAACTTGCTCACACACAGATATTTACATTGCAGATGTCTAAAGGTACATGTGATGACTATGATGTCCAGGATCCTTATCAGAATTTTAGAGCTGGAGAGGGGAATAGTTCATTTTAAGGCACAATCTTCACGCTTGAGCCCACAGCTTGGTTGCAGTGTGATCCCTTATACTATAGCCATGGTGTAGGTATCAATGACAAGCACTGGAGATGGCTTAATACCAGTGAAAACAGCTATCAGGATCAGTACATATGAAACTACGATAGTTGAAACATTATGATTTGGAGAGGTGATCTTTACTGCTGGCTCTGAGGTACAGTGGAAGTAGGTGAGTAATTTCTTGACTGTTTTCATACCTTGGCTTCATTGCTTGTAAATTGTCCCTTGGGCCCAGATTCATCTTATTGCCTAAAAGTTATGTGTCTTATTAATTTAGTTATCCAGCGTCTTTCCATCGTCGATGGAGGGAAAATGGCAATTTAACTGACTTACACACCTAAGATAGGAAGGGATGACTTGTCTTCTGGGATGCTTGTCTTTCTACAACACTATAAAGTGCCATCTAATGCCTCATTTTTAGATTAATTCTCCTCTGATGTACCTGTGGCATCTAGCAAAGCAGGACCTTAATATCAGAAGTCTAAACCCAAGCTGATGTAGAATGCTTATGAGTAACACCCTTGTCTCCAAAAATGCCAAAAGAGGAGGTAAAAAAAGGACAAAAAAGCTATTTGAATATAAGATGCAATATATACACTCAGAGCAAAAAAAAAAAAAAGGAATCAGCAAGACTTTGTAATATATTTCTTCTGGATCACTTATAAACAAAATCATCCCAACCTTTCCTTCTGAAAAGACACATTATTTTTATAAGGCTTTACCTCTTAAAGTACAAAATGTCTGGAAATTAAAATTAAATGTTTTATGACAGTCAAAGAAAAGATTTATTAGCTTTGCAATTCTCTGGAAAAAATAAATAAACTCAGCAATTTCATTTCAGGTTAAGGATTTTTTTTTTTTTGTCAAATATTTTTCAAAATAAAAAAATTGCTTGTCTGCTGACCCAAAGCCCCCTTATTTACACAGCTGTAGCCAAGGTTCTGGGTCTGTAACAAATTACAGTGCTAGAAGCTGCATTGAAATACTGACAAAAAGTCCAGTGCTCCTGCCTCTGGCAGGAGAGATGATCCATAAACTCTAGCAGTGCTTTCAATTTAGAGGTAAAATGCTTTATATGCACTCATTGAATCTCTAAAATAAATGATGGTGCAGAAATAAAACTCTGAGCTATTTTAGTCTTTCTCTTTTCTATGAAGTAAAATCACAGATAATGGATTATTACTTGGCTCTTTTTTTAGGATCAGAAAATAGCTTTTTTTTTTTTTAAGTAAAAGCATATTGAAGTGGAATAAAAGACAATTGTGGCTTGATTGCAGAGCACACTTACACCTGCTTTTAGGCAATACAAATCCAATTGATTTGAAGAGACCAGCCCTTGTGTCAGCAGTGGTGTAACCTAGATCAGAATTGAGCCCTTGGTGCACAGTAAAAGATCAATGAATTATAGTGGAGGGGAAAAAACCAAAAGCTTTAAAAGCTATTTGGAAAGTACCAATATCCATCATGGAAACACTAAAATCAGGAAATGGGATCTTGAAAGGCAAATAAATGGATTTTAGAGTGATGTTGGACATGATGCATGGATGACTCGTAGGTTCTTCTCTGAGCTGAAAAATGTTTTCTTTGGCCTCAATTTGCCACCTAATTAGTCAAAGCGTCTCCATAGTAAGATCTCTCATTGTGTGAAGTCACCAGGTTAAGGGAGCTTTCTCTTTTCTGGAGATATCTGGTCCAAAATATCTAAATTTACCAAAAAACCCCCAAACCCAAATCCCCCCACAAGTTTCTGTCTGGGGAAAAAATGGAAAGAAATAAGGGGAAGGGCTAAGGATCTCGCTATGGGCAAGCTGGAGTCTGGGGTCTGTGATGACCCAGTTTTATTGCATGGGCACATAGAGGCCAGGTTCAGCTTTTCTCCACCAAGTATCAGCAGATATCAACTGCAGAAGGAGAAGAGGAACTGTTGATATATTTTTGCATGGAGCTTGGAGACTGCCTCCATGCAAGCCCCAGCCTTCCTGAGTCAAGGGGACAGAGCAGGACCTCAGCATGAGCTACAATCTCTGCCTTGCCCTTGTCAGCTCAAGCAAATCCTGGCCCTGATACAACTCCATCGTCTCTAGTTTTAGAGCCTCCTTGGAGGCATGTCCTCCAGGGATGGGATTCATGCAGTGACGTGAGATGCTCTGGCACCTTGCACAGCCAAAGCAGAGAAGCAGGTAGTCCAGAGCCTAGTTAGCAGGTCAGGTCCCAGTTGTCCTCCAGAGAGCAACACCTCTCCTCTGACTGCTGGCATTTCGAGGGTGAAAATCAGGATGTATGACCGCTCTCTTGTTTATGTCTCCAAGCATCTCCACCCCTTTTACAAGCAGCTATTGGTTGTTTTTTATCTTTACAGACCTTCAAGCCTGTGCTCAGTTTTAAGGTTATGCCTCTGATGGCAGAGCCTTTTCAGAGCATATAGTGCCTTATTCAGCTCTGGGAGGATGCTCATGATGCAGGCTGTGTTTGCAGCCAGCTAAGAACCTGTCTGAGTAAGGGAGAAGTCCAAGTTTATGGGTGCCATCCCTATTCAAGCATCAGAGCTTATCCCAGAGGGAAGGTAAACCCCCATCTCTGCTTTATAGTGGATCCAGCCTCTCTTCTCTATCTAAAGGGTGGTTAATCAATGAGGAGGGAGAATCACCTCCAGGTGGGCATTTTGTCTCACATTTCTCTATTTTCTCACTCAGGTTGTGATGAACATCATCACTTAGAAGCGCCCATAGCTCCCTACCAGCTATGAAGGAGCCTGTACAGCCATAGAAGCCTACTGTTAGCTAGCTAGGGAACATGCTTCCCATTCCTCGTGCTGTTTCTGTCCCTGAATTGCAGACCTACCTCTTGGTGCTTCTTCTGCCATGGCTCAAACTGGATTTTCAGTAGGCATTCTGTTACTTGGTTAAGCCAAGCACCACTTTCTTCCCAGGCCCATTTGCACAAAAAAATGAGTTAGCCACAAAAATAGGCAATGCCAGACAGCAACGCCGACTCTGAGTCAAACTGAAATCCAGTTTCTAGCCTGGAACTATTCAAAAGCAGGTTATTACTCTTTGCACTCTCCACCACTGACTGACAGTCATGTCTTAAGACATGTTTTCTCTCCAACAGAAGCATGCTGAACTCCCTGGACTCCACACCTACCTCAGGAGCGATATAGTCAGGAGTCCCACAGAAAGTACTTGTCTTCGCATCCCCAAACATGTTCTCCTTGCACATCCCAAAGTCAGCAATTTTGATATGCCCCTCATTGTCCAAGAGGACGTTGTCTAGCTTCAAGTCTCTGTGGAGGAAGAGAAGGAAACCCCTTCTTTAAAGTGTTGAAGAGCCACAAAAGTTATTTCAGCAGGTTACACTTATTAACTTGCTAGCTGCCTCTGTGTAGTGCCTACATGTTGCAATTACAAAGGAAAGTTGAGGGCCAAATGAGGAGCTGCTCTCTTAGACTTCAATATCCCTCTTCTTCATTCCTCCTGTCCCAGCACTGATTCATTTGCTGGAGAAGAATTTATCCAAGGCATCTTCTAAAAGCTGCCTCCTTCGAGGATGCAGAATAGTGAAGCTAGAAAGGGCTTCACTCCTGCCCTAACACAGCCTGGAGCAGGTGAGCAAGAAGGGACCAACTAATGCTCACTTTTTCCTTCTCTAGGAGTCTCAGTACTCTCTCTGAAGCTTCTGCCAGATGTCCCTCCCAGTGCAGGCTCTACAAATGTTGGAAGATGTAAGGACCCGCAATCCCTGCATGGCTTGCAGAGGGTCAGAATAATCCCAGACATCAGCAGAACACCCACCACTTTTTCACTGCTGGGCTGCACTGTTTGAGCCCTGGGGATTTACAAAGCCCTTCACACACAGCTGCCAAGATGTTGTCAGAGGTTTCAGGCTCTGAGCTACTATGGGAAGGAAAGAGCCCAGAGAGAGAATAAAAGGAAATGCATAGAGAAGGAAATAAAAGCGAGTGAGCTGATGAATCATGGCCATTGATGGAGAACAATGAAGTCTTCACGTGGGAACAACGTCTGAAAGTAGAGGAAAATATATAGAGAAGGAAAGAAAAAGGAAAGAAAGAAAGGCTGGCATGGCTTCTTTGTTAATTTTTTTAATATCTTACCTAAAGCTTTTGCTTTTCATTGAAATAATGACTCAGGGAGATGTTTGGATCAGTGATGCTGCACTTCACCTGGGATGTAGGTAGAATTTGGGTTACCTGGTCTCAGAGCACCCATGTTCCTGCACTGCCTATCCTGTGCTATCATTCACTGTTCCTTCTCAGGGCTCCCAAAGCACCCAGACACAACATTTTCTTGTGTCCACAGCTGAGGATAAAATTGGTCTTTTCCAACCTCTACTGCTTCACAGCCTACATATTTTTTCCACATCTCAGGCAAAAGTCCTAACCATGAGGCTGCAATATAGCTACCCTCCCAGTGACAACTCTTTTACAATGTGGTTTTTTCAGAAATGGCTCTGACTCCCTCAAAGAAGGTATTTCTAATGCATGATGTTCCCGAGATAATCGCCGACAATTGCAGGAAAGATGGCTGTTCAGCCTCCCTCTATGCAAAGCTCCTTGTCTTGGTTCGGCCAGGTCCCAGTCAGGGTGGGGGGACCTCCCAGTGTCTACATGCTAAATTGTTGTCATGGGGAAATTGTTCATTGCTGCTAGAATATGGCCCAAGAAAAAGTGGGAGTCATCAATCAAAAAGAAATATAGAGACAACCGAGACATTTGCCTTCCAAGTGGCAGACACTCATGTTGTCACAATTTCCAGCTGGAATGACTTATTTTAGTTACACCATTGAGATCAATCTCTGGCTGCCAGCACCGCTTTTATTCATCTGGTAGATCGAAGCAAAACAAAAAGCCCATCACCTACAGTTCGCTTTCATTATTTTGATGAGTCTCAAACTCATTGGCTTCAGGGATTGGAGTTTCTGCCAAAAACGCCTCTGCTCATTCATTAAAATTTAAGCCAACATTTCCAAACGTGGGTGCATGAGACAGAACAGCTGGATTCATTATTCTTACTACATCACAAGTGATGTAGTTTCAAAAATGATTTCTATTCACTTTCCTAAATGCTTAGTTAGCTCTGACTGAGATGCTGATGGCTGTGCGTTCTCAACTGACCTCGTTGTCATTGTCTTCAATAAAAAAAGGAAAAAGGGGTAGGACTGGTTAAATCTTTTCTCTCCAAGCTTGGTATCCAAAGAAATGCTGCACAGACTCCTGGGAATGAGCTATTTCTTCCTGTCCCCGATGTCTAGCTATCTCAATTTGCCTACATCTCCCAAGGCTCCAGATTCTAAACCTCTCTTTCCTTTCATAAGGAAGCAGGTCCCAAAACCTGACACACCACTGGTGTAGAAATTCCAAATAAAAATATAAATTATAAACAAAATGTCACCATTAACAGTCCTGCCACAAAGTCACAATATCCTGCAGATATTTTTAATCAGCTTTTCTGAGAAGTCTGAGTAAAAATGAAGACATGGCTAAGTGATATGGGCACTTCAGAAAATGTTTCCTTTCAGTCATCCAGAACAATAATTAGAGCCAGAAACTTGCTGAGACCCCAGAGATCATCTTAGCTTTATGTCATTGATATTGATCCCATGTTTACGCAGTCACCGTCTTTGGTCAATAAAGACTATAAATGGCTCCCACAAGAGTACTAGTAATTAATAATAAGGAGAGTTTATATGAACCAAAGCTTGCATTTTAATGGAAGAGTGGATTGTAAACAAGCCATTCACTTTTAGCATTTGTTCTAATGTTCACACTGCATGGCAAACATTGAAATAAGCTCATTTTGGTTTCAGCAAACACTGTTGCTTTAGTGAGCTTTCTCATTTGTTTGTGACAAGCTATTTGCTTCCTGCTTTTACAGAAAGCTGCAATGTAGTAACTAACTTTGCCATGAAAATGAGCTGGACTAGAGCTCCCCAGAAATTCAGTTCCTCCTTTTGGTCATGGGAAAGCAGACTGTGGCCTGATTTCTACAGCCCTTCTTGCTCCCATCTTGTCTCTGTCCTTTTATATAGGTCTAAAGCACAATATACCCTCATACATGGAAAGCTTAAACTGGGTGCCTATGCTGGGTGCTGTATGAACGACTGAGTGTAATGCATCAAAGGGCTTGTTTTAATGTTAACTGAAATAGGACTGGATTCTCAAAAAGGTCTCAAAACTGCCTTTTCTACACTATCTCTTCCAAATAAAACAGCCAGACTCTGTAAAAAGGAAATCTGCATTGAAATGCAATACCAGTAAGTATATCCAAGCAACAGTCTCTCGGTTACCATTAGTGCTTGCAGGGAAAGCAGAAAAGGTTTAGCATATTAGATACTGTACAGTAAAATTACCTGTATATTATGCCCTTGGAATGGAGGAACTGGAGCCCGCATATGATTTCAGCAGCATAAAACCTGAGTGACAGAAGGTGCAAGTTAGAACGGATGCAAGTTAGAACGGCGCTTTCAACTAGACCCCAAAAGATGGAAACTTTGTCTCCACAGAGGCCAGAATTTCCTTAAGTTCCCAGAAGGCTTGGGGTAACTGAGTCTTACAGGTAACTGATGGATGATGTGAGATTCCCAAAAAGCAAGCCACATGGCTAGCAGCCCAACTCCCGCTTTGCAAAACGGTAGGGATTTGGAGCCTACTCATCTTCAGGGATTTAGAAGCCACGCTGCATGGCTAGCTGCATTTTTTTTTTTTTAATATGTGACTGACTCTGAGGACATGTCCTTCAGTGCCCAAGGATGTCTCCAGATCAGCTGTGGAGCAAAAAAACCACCACCCAGCTCCTACTGCCTACCCTGCCTCACCTCAAGATATGGTCCCTGTCGCAAAGAAGGCAGACCGGCTGGTATCCGTGCCTCTCCCTTATTTACATATTTAAAGCAAATCAATAATTTACAGTGAGGCGCCAGACTGCAAACTGCAAATTACAGTTAATGCCTCAGACCTCAAAAGAGCAGCTATAATTTGCCATGTTCGGTAGCTGCTGCACAAAGAGTGGAGCCGTCCCGGCAAGGGGACAGGCAGGTGGGCATCGGGGTTTGGGGACCACAGACAGTCTCCTTGGCTTGTCAAACAGACCACTGCTCGGATTTATGCCTTGCTTTTGAAATTTTCCCCAAGGTATGAACTAGCTAGCAGCTCAGTGGCCTTTCTCTGGAGCCTTTTCGAGTTTGAGATCTTTGCTCTCAACACAGTGCTGCCTAAAGGACACCACCACGTTCTGCTGGAAAGAGGCAGCATAAGGCTGAAGCACCATTCACAATGAGAGTGCTCTCCCAGAAGAGAAAGTAACTGCAGGATCGTAAGCCCCTCCGGTGTTGCACAGCTCTGCTCCCTCAGTCTTCAATGCATTGGCCCTTAATTCTGAACATTTAAATGCTTTCGAATAAATCATCAAATTAAACACTGATATAAATGAGGGTTTGCTGGGTTTTTTTTTAATTATTAAGTAAAAATTAATTCCGATAGTAGTTTCAATATTGACTTTTAAAATACCTTTTACTCACAGAAGGATTAGAAGCACCTTTCATTTATTCTAATTCATCTATTTACTTTAATCAAAGTGAAATAAATTTTTAACTCCCTGATGGTGTATTAATTTTTTATTTAAATTTACCTTTTGCACTTTTGATAGGTTTTCTCTCTTCCCCCCCACCCCCCGAACCTTAAAAGGAAAAAGGGAAAATCTCATTACTTCTAACAAACAACAGCTTCACCTCTGATCACTGGACCGGGAACCTCAGCTTGTGCACGTCCTGCAGCTTGGCTACAGGCCACTCAGTGTTGTAAAGAACAAGATATTTGGTTCCACAGATGGCTGAAAATGCATCCGTGGGATTTCTTTGAAGGCGGTAAATCTGGGGTGGAGGTTGGGTCCACGATGTCGTTATTGGGGCCTCCAATTACGGGCTGAGCAAGAACTCAATGAGTGCAACAAAGAGCAACCCCAGGGCTGCTGTAATCCACAGCAGACACCTGTAGGTTGCTTTAACATGACCCTCATGCATGGGCCATGTAAATAAGATCTTAGGCGTGCTTGGGGCTGTTTATAGACAGTGGAGGCACTTCCAGAGGAAGGGTCTCAGCTGGGTTGAATGGTCCCTCTGGAGCCTCTCTCTGTTTCAGGGACTTCAGTCCTGGGAAGGGGACTAATTCAGCAAGCAGGGCAGCTTAAGGGACAGCTTCTATCCAGCTCAGCTCTCGGCTCTGAACAAATGTTTGTGGGACTATGCTGAGGCTAGCGCAAAATACGGGAGCCAGGTCACAGGCTAGAAGGAGGTCCCTGGTTTGCAGGCTAAAGGATAAGCCTGTAGGCAGAGGCAATGCTGACGAGGGTGTAGAAGCATCTGTAATGCTTCCAGACAGAAATAGCTTCCCTGGTTGACCAAGAATGCAAAGCAAGGTCACGTCTGACTGAAATCAGCTGTGTGGATGGGCTTTAAAAAGCCTTCTGTGGGAGGGGAAAGAGGACAGGGAGAGGAAGTGACTTGCTTCAAGTCCATCGTTGAGTTGGGCTGATGTCTGTTTTGTTCAGTTTGGAGAGAGCTGGGCTAGAGAGTGATTCTGCTTCCAGCACAGGCATTATCCCCACTTTGCAGTTGGGTAAGGTGCAGAGAGGTCAAATGATTTGCCCAGGGTTTCCTCTACAGGACAGTAGAAGAGGTGGGAATAAAATCAAGATCTCTGGCGTCTGCAGCTGCTGCCTTTGCTTCTACCATGTGTGCGATCTGCAAGCCAAAAAGTAATAAGAACATCTTACGTTGCTCTGGGAAGGTCGAACTTATGACAACTCTGTATATGGAACATGAGGTCTCCTCCATTGAGGTATTCCATCACAAAAAAGAGGTTTTCCTAGAAAATGAGACAAGGTGACAATAAGGGGTGGGGAAGGGTTAGATAAAAGTAAAAAAAAACAAAACCCAAACCAAAAACCAGCCCAGAAAGCACTCAAAAAGAGGAAGGAAAAGATTACAGTGAGGATTTTGGAAAGAAAGCAGTTTCTTTTTCAGATTCCTCATTTCTCCTCTTTGTTTTCCAAGTCCATACTCAGCCCCTCTGCCCTGATTTATACAAACAGCATTAGCAAACATTGCAAATCCACTTAATAACCAGCTGGTGCAATTGATTTTTACCAGCAGACCTCAAGGCTCAGTAGAAGGGGATGAGTAATTCTACAGTGCCTGCATAACAGAAGGACAGATGGACAAGCTTCCTGGGAGACTAGTGGAAGAGGCAGAAGTAAATCCCAGGTCTCCTCTGGTTCCCAGTGTATTATCCATCCAGTGGAGTGATCTCAAGCTGGTGTTACCTGCATTGCTGCACATCTTTTGTGGACGCACATGGGTCCGATCTTTTCAAGTTATCAGAGACACTGGCCAGATGCTGCAACCTCTTCTAAGCACATGCTTGATATTAAGCCTAGGAGCTGCTCTATTAAATAAGGTAGGATGTAACTTGCTAGGGGGAAGATTCATAAATTAGTCATATTTCTGGATGCCCACTGAGTGCTTGCATGTCAGAGAAGACTGGAAAAAAGATCCAGTCTTTGTCCCCAGTTGCATGCAACCATCAGCCATTCTATGAAGGCAGTGGAAAACTCTCCTCCTGGTACGCAGGAAGATGGGGGGAATCTCTGTATTGAATAAAGAGCAGAACAGATCATCAAAGTTTCCTTTCCAATCCTTGATATACCACCAGGCCCCCCCAGAAGCTAGAGGCTGATTCAGACCAATTCCTTCCACACTGAATTGCACCTACAAAGCAGGACGGATGCCTTTTTCTGCAAGAAGAGTATCATCTGTGCAATAAGTTATGCTCCCAGTTTAAACTTCTGTTTCAGGAATCTCGGCTTTTGTAGATAAATGCATGGATAAAATAAGATGGATGCAGTACTTTTTTTTCTCAAAAGCCTCTCTCTGTTCTGTACACATCTGAAGTTAGTCACCTCCAGGCTATGTTAAAGTTTATGAATATCTTCCCTTTGTTGCATATTGCCCATCAGTTTTTTGGGGGAGGGGAAATAGAGTTCTTTTCACTTATATTTTTAACAGTCAAAGGCAGATTTTTATCCATAAGATCTAATGTAAGCATCTCTGGCAGCAAGCCAAGATCTGACTATTTAAAAAAACAACAGTGTTTGTTCCTTTCAGATAACAGCTGTCTGCTCTAATTTGTGCAATTTCTTTAGCCAGATCCTTTTAATTACAGTAGTCTTATTTAAATGGATGTCTGGCTGGAAAGCCCACCTGTCATGCAACAAGCACCGGGCCAGATCTGGCCTCCCAGGGAAAGAATACAAATTTTGCCAATAAACCAAATGGGTGCGGGTTTTCAGTTTTTGAAGGCCTTGCATCTGTAGACATCTGTGCGCATCAGTCAGTTTAAGCAAGTAAGGCGGCCAAATGGAGATGGGCAATTCAGTATAGAAATGCATAGATCTTGGAAGCAATGTGAGCTCAGGAGCCCGTTCAGGAAAACACTTGAACAGATGCTCTTTGTGAAGGTGCACAGGGATGTGATGAGGTTTAGTTAACAACAGACCCGCAGCCGCATGTATCACACAGCGACAGAAGAAAACTCCTGGGTTTTCACATGGGCCAGACTCAGCTTCAGTGGACTGGGAAGGAGAAAACCCCTGGGTTTCCCTGAAAAGTCCACTGAGTTGGGCTACACCTTATCACACACCTTTAAGCATAACTTGAAGTCCACATTTATTTAGCTGTCGTGCTCTGCTTGCTCGTGGATTTGAGCAACCATCTGATGGACCTGTTTAATTGAACTGGGGACTCTAACTTGAAACTGGGGACTTTGGCAGCATCCTTCTGCCATCTGAGGAAAGAAAAGGTGGACAACCCCTCAGATTAATTGGCATCCAAAGATCATTATATGCACTCAGTTCCTCAACTGTCTAAAGCTATGAAGCTGAAGACTACAAACTTGACTTAGGCATGATTAATACTGAAGTTCATTGTCTACCAGGTGCGACAGAGTGGTACAGAAATACTGTTGAAAAGAAAGATGGCATCACTCTGAGTTTTCTGCTCCAAGACTTGGAAGTTCCCCTTGCTTCTTACAAAGGTCAGTTGTCTGGAACAGCCCATGGAGAAAAATTGCTTGAGATCAGCCCTAAGTACATAATTATGAGTAGCAAGATGTAACTAAGCAGTGCAAGCTGCAATGAATTATTGGAGACAGCTTCCAAGCCTGAGATCTACACAGCCACAGAACCCATTAAAAATGAGAAGTGGCAAAACCTGTGCTTGAAATCACCAAAAATTCAACAGTGTGCTAGACATTAAAAGGTTAGAATGTCACGGAGGGCATGTTTGCAGACAGGCTCCAACCTACTCTTCCTCTTGTCCTGGAAAAGTTATCTGATGGCTCCTGTCTGCTACTACCAGGCTCTGAAGTCTGTCAGTACCTGGAGCAGGTGAGAGTAGGTTAAGCGGGTGTTTCTGAAGACATGGCAGCTGGGATGGCATGACTTTGCCATGCCTTTATCCCCTGCAATGGTCCTAGCTCAGGGATGTTAAGCAAAAATCCAGGAATGCTGTTCCTCGGTGTCGAGACCTACAGAGCTCTGAAGGAGGCTTGGGAAGAGCCCCTCACCTTCACCCTACCTGTCTGCCTTGCAGACAGATGACAGACGACTTGCTGACCGCATGTGAGAGCATCCTCGGGTAGTAAATCCTCAGCCAAACTTCTGGTCACGGGTCCAGACTCACACAACGGAACAGAACAAGTCTGGTCTCATGGCAGAGTGTGGGGCCATCTTTTACAACCACAGAGCTCAAGGAGGACTGTAAAGGCATTTCCTGCACTCAGCGATGGACACTGCCCCAGGATAGTTGGCACTAGTTGTCTTGAGGACATCCATATAATAGCCATTCCCTACTTCCAGATCATCTTCCAGAGGCTTTCTCCATTGCAGCAGAGGGAACGTGACAAACCCCTCTGCGGGAGGATGAAATGCTGCTCCTACAGCAGACAGAAGTATAAACATGACGTTGTACAACCCTAGTCGGGTCAATCCCCATTACTGCAAGAACTCGATTTCTTGCCCCATCAGTCCCTCAGTGCCTGGGCTCCTCTCTGCAGAGGCACCTGCTCCCTCTGCCTCTCCAGGACATGGCAGGGATGGGGTTAAACCAACCTGCTTCTGTTCTGCCTGCAACTGCTGTGAGAATGAATAGTCACTATCAGAGATGCTTTCAACTTTATAAACAATGAGTATAAAGCAGGCAGTATTTAAATTGATCTTTTGAAGGTACATCCTATAACAGGCTCTTAAAATTCTCAAACCAGCTGGAAGCCCTCCAGAGCACTTTTCTGCAGAGATTTTCAGATTTTGTTTTCTTCGCATTTGAAAGCACTTGCATACATACAAATACACAATTTAACACCATTTACTGAAGAGCAAAAATTCTTCTTCCCAGGGCTTCCAGGAGGATGAATATCAGAATAATTAATGCTGCAGGATAGTATGGCTTTACCCTTATTTAGAGCAATTACCCTAAAAAATATCTGCAGGTGGAGAAGGCTCCTCAATGCAGATTAAGTGACCTAACCCTACTGCACACCCATCGAATTAGGTTGGCCCTTGCCAAGTGAAAGGTTTAACACCGTGCAATTCCTGCAGCTGATTCTTGTCTCACAAAATGTGAGACAAAACTCGGTCCAGTCTGAGTGCTCATCCGTGCTTCAGATCTATTTTATTTCATGGGATAGATGGGGCCAAAGTCCTCTCAGCCCTTCTCCACCACACCACCCTCTGAGTGTTGCAGCCCCATCAGAGCATCCCATCCAGCGGGAAAGCAATGAACACACACACTCCTCACTGTGTCTGCTCCCACGAGGAACAGCTAATGCAGGATCACTCCTTGCTAGTAGGGGACCATACGAGGTATTAACGTTGCTATTTGCACCATCTGGGGATGAGCAAAGCCTGTTTGTTACAGATTAAAGCAAGCCCAGCTTTAATTTTGTTCTCTGGTTTGAAGACTTTTTTTTTTTTCCCCTCTTGTGTAATATCGGTTTATCTTCTGGAGATGGCAGCATTTCTTACAGCTGTCAAATAATTCAGTCCAGTCCCTGATCTCATGCTTTATTTTTCATTCTAATCTTTGCACTGTCAGCATTTTTGACTGCACGTTGAACTGCTCATTTGGGATGCTTAGCTTTGTGTGCCCATCTACTTGGTACTAAGCGTATGAATATTTTTATACACAAGTATAAAAATACATATGTATACATAAAAGTGCAGACATGGCTGCCAATAGCTCATTTCACTTGAGTTCTGATGTCCTAGGACCCTTCCTCACAGCTCAGAGCAGGCGGAGTGGTAACTCACAGCGGTAAACTGAGTTGCTGTCAGCCCCAGAAAGTGGCTTCCCCTACCACTATTGGGTGGGATCTTGGAAAGAGACTAATTTTCTCAAGGCTGGATTAAAAACTTCTGTAAATATTAGAGGATAAAAAAAATTGCCAGACCAAAAACTAAACAAGAAGTGGTCAACTTTATGAAGCCTAAATATTGTATCAGCTGAAAAATAGGGGAAAGCCTGATGTTTTTATTTTAAGAAGTCAACTTTTTTCAGGCCAAAGAACCGAGCAGCTACACTGCAGACTTCTAGAAATCCCAGGAAAAGCTGAGTGCATTATGAGTTGATCTTTCTCAGAGCTGGACAACAAAAAAGCAAATTAGAATATGTGTATTGAATATGTCGATCATCTATCATTTAAAAACCCATGCTTGTGAGCTGGGCCTCTATTTTCCTTGCCAATACCCTCCACCTGTTCACACCACATGGGCTGACACCACCTAGAAATGTCTTGTAAAGACTTCATATTTTTGATGTTATAATTACAGCTGCTCACACCTTCTCTGGCAGAACCTTGTTGAAATCCCAAAGCTCTTCTGAGACGCTGCTATTTCTACTGAACCATGTTGCAATTTTGGCCAGGACTGAATAAGACCTTGCCAGTTTTCCTGCCTGCTGGTTGCAAGAGGCAAAATCCTCAAAGCCTCCCTAAACTTCCCAATTCTTCCCCAACTTTCCCATCAGCTGGTTCAAATTTGGCCAAGTAGCCTTGAATCAGATGTTTCCAAGCTGATGTATTCCCCCCAAAAAATACTAGGAGGATGGAGACTTAAAAACCTTGTAGCTTCAAGATTGTGTTTCCCAAATGGCTGAACACTAAGGCATGGGATGGTTTGTACAAGAGAAAAAGATGGTTTATACAAGGGAAAAATCACTACATTGCCCTGTACTGTCTTCTTTAGCTTTCCTTCCTGATCAACGCCAAAATTCGGATGCTCATTTTGTGACCAGCGCACTGTGTTTGGTTTAGTCCGCCCAATACTTTGTTGTGCTTCGGTGGTTCAGCAGTGCTGGAAGTCAAGGCTTGCAACCTCGCCGCCCTGCAGGATGACTTCTCCTGCAATGCATGGGCACCCTGCAGCCGTGCTGTGGTCAGAGAAGATCCTGCATTGCCTGGGGAGGGCATGTGGGCCTGATCCAGGGCTGCTCAGAAGGTCCTTGGCACAACCAGGCAGTGGAGCCGAACGTCAAACGGGTGTGAGACGCACATGTGCCAACCCACACGCTCTGATTCAGGTCAAATATTTCAGCCCTGTCCCTCTGACAGCAAGGCAAAGATACATGAAAACTGAAATTGCCCTTCAAAAAATTTTGCAGGAATTGCAGTTTCCTTGGAGGAGATATTTTAATGAGAAATTTCCTGAAAATACTCATGGAAAACACCTCAGAGCCTAAGAATTTTTCAATTAGGATCACACTCCTTATTTACAATCCTTTTTTCCTTCCTGCCAATGTAAGAGATTTTTGAAGTCAGTATTAAGCACATTAAAATAACAGAGCATGTGAAAATGGCTCACCACCAGGACTTTGAAAAGATATAATACATTAGTAAAGCAGAAAAAAAAGTTACTGTAACATTTGCTTTTAAATTGCAATAAAGATTACTTCTCTTTTGAGTTGAGATAGTCTTCTGTGTTGCTATTTTGTGCTACAAGCCAAAATGCCTCAAGACTTAATTTGAATTTAGGTAAAAGGTGTGAATAAAAACTTGGCCAATGAAGCAAAGAAACAGTTAGAAACAAAAATGACTTTCGAAAAGGCAAAGTCTATTTTTATCACAGAAGATCAGTGAAATGCAAAAAGAAGAATAAAACATAAGCACTCGGATGCTAGTCACTGTTTTGGCATTACTGATTTTGGGTTTTCATGGAATTATAAACATGTTTTTCCTTCTCTTAAACATAACAGTGTCCCTTAAACATAATACAACAGAATAGCTCTCTGAGCTTGTTGTTAAAATTCACACCATATAATTATGTCAGCTGAATATCTGGATACAAAGATTACTGCAGTAAAATAAAACAGTCAAGTTCAAAAACAGATTGGGAAAAAAACCCCATGTGCTTGAATTTGTGATCATGTAGCAACACATGACAAGTATTCTGAGTTCCGAAAGCACTGATTGTTCAGCCTCCGCAGGAATAAAAAGGAGCATTAGGGGCCTGGCGCCTACAAAAACCTGTCTGAAGGGCTGTCAAGCTTTATGTATTTCAGCATTCACTGATTACCTGGGTTGAGGCCAGGAAGAAACTCATCCCAGAGCTCAGAGAACTGTCAACAGATTATATGACTTTTTTTTCCCTCTGGAGACATGGGGACTAGTGAGGTTCTTGTTTCAGTGTAGGAATATTCCTGGTTTTACTGTCCTCTGCAGAGGCACTCAGTACCTGAAGCAGCTCAGAAACCTCAGGATTCAAAGCATCAGGGATTCAGAACATATCGACACACGCATTTCTGTTTGAAACTACTTATCTATCCAGTGAAACCTCAAAAAAAAAAAAATTCAATTTTTCAATTGAAAATTAAAATTGTCAATATTAAAGTCCAGAGAGGGACTACACAGCAGTGCCCTGGCTTCTAAAATGATTGCTCCAAAAGATATTGTGACTGAACCATGCTGTCCTTTGAGCTGTGAAAGACTGCCCAAGGCAAGTCACAGCTCTCCTGCTCTGAATGACTTTCACGTGTTGCGTGATCGCTGTTTGGCTTCCAAAGGTCAGAAGAGAAAAACATAAGCTAGAAATCAATCACCGCCCAGAGCGGCTTTGGCCTGGGCAGCCACATTCCGGCTTCTCTATCTGGGAACTTGAGGGCAAAATGGAGAGACCAAATAACATTAAAGTGGCAATGTTGACTTGGGATGAGATGGATGGAGATGCTTTCTATACATCAGGAGGACAATACTATGATGCCGCCTATAAGAGAGTGTAGGAATAGATCACTTGGATTTTTGAGCATGGCACCCATGTTATTTTCAGGCACTCATTGCTTTTCCATCCTGCAGGTTTTCCATGCTTCAGCCACAGCTGGAAGCACAGTCCCCCCACTAAATGACCAGTAAATCCAATCTGGCTCCTGACATGACTCCATTTGGTCTGTTCATCTTTTTGTTGTCATCTCATGAGGGAAGCAAACACTTGTATGCGTGCACTGCCTGCAACCAAAGCTGCAGACGGCCACTGGATCCATCCTGAATCTGACCTAGACCAGGGTTGGACCAGGCTGGACCATGGACAAGACGGTTCTGCTGCTGTATGCAAGTCAACCGCTGGCATCAGTCAACGTGCCCTTGGGCACCTGGACTTACAGACAGCACAAGCAGCTCTCCCTGAAGTATAAGCTCCCTCGTAGAGCTGACTGTTGTGAAAATTTTGTCATTTTAATTAAGTCTTGATTTTCTTTGCTTCTGGAGTTGGGTCACTTATATTTTCCTCTGAAAACTAGCCCCCCCCCAAAAAGAGAATTAATCTTTTCCTCTCCAGGCAAGGATCCATCCCCAGGACGCGCTGTCCTAACTGACAGTCCCGAAGGGGTTAAACATGAATGCCTGGGCTCAGTGTCACATTGCCTATGGCAGTTCCCAAATGTTCCCTGTTATAAATTTAATCTGTCTTTAAACAGGTGCTACATCCCACGGGTGACTGGGATATACCGCAGAGGTTATATTTGTTTCTCCTGACCCTGCAGAAGCAGTGAGCCTCTTGCTGAGCAGGCCCTAACCTCACACCCAGCAGTGTTTTGTGTCATTAAAATCTGGGACTGAGCAGGGACTGGGAGCATCCTAACAAAACCCTGAACAGGCAGCCTTGAGAGAGTGATGTTGCTCTGAATTTGAGCTCAGGGATAGCAAGAATCTCTCAGGAGTGGTTTGAGTAGGTCGGACAGACAAGACAATCTCTCAAATTTCCTTCCATCATTTTTTTTTCTATGCCTTGTGTGTGCTTTAGTGTTAAGACAATTGGCTGTGGCTGTAGAAAAGGCTCTGGAAAGCTAATCAGTTGGTGATTAGTTGCCATGTAGGTCCTTGAAGATTTATACATTACTTAAATGTCACTTCAGTTTTGGACTGGAGTCCTAAGCAGGGTTTCAGGTGAAGATGCTTTGTGCTGCGCCTCTGAACTGCAGCCTTCACCACCAGTGGTCCTGCATGAATTAGGAAGAGTGATGCAATTTAACAGTATCTGGGGGGAAAAGAAGATTCCTAAAGTAAACGAGAGCATGTTTATTCTTTATAGAGTTTTTCTGAGTTAGCTCTGATCTAGGCTAGTCACTGCAGCATAAAGGTACTGCTTCATAGTCCAAGAGGTTCAGATAACACCACTGTGGGCACATCTGCACCCTGGCTGTGGATGTGGCCTTTGCACACCCTCAGCCCAGGGTACCAGGACACAGATTTTAATAGCGGGTCTCTGCATAGCCACCACAATCAGTCTTGGATACCATAATCCTCAAATGCACCCCCCAGGTTAATGTGGGGAAGGTAGATGAAGTTTCTAGAGCCACTTCCCAAGTGGTTAACGTGAAGATCCCTTCCCTTAGCACTACCCCATGTCCAAGCTATTCCCTAACATCTAGCAGGCTTAAGTACTTCACCAAGTATCCATATCTCAGCAAAGCCTGCTCAGCCCCTGGAGGAAGGTGACAGATCCTTGTCTTACCTTGGTCTGGAACGTACAGAAGACGTGAGTCAGGAATGGGTGCTCCCAAGCTAAGGAGAGGACTCTCTTCTCCACCATCGTACATTCAACGTCATCATCCATCAGCACCACATCCTTCTTCAGGGCTTTCACAGCGAAATACTGGTCTGTGCTCTTCAGCTCGGCGAGGAACACCTAAAGTGGAAACAGCTGCTCAGAAAGAGGGGTGCTCTTCTCTCAGAGCTGGCAACACAGCCACATGAGGATGGGAGATGAGCTCTGGGGAATTCACTAGGGTAGACCTTGAAAAAGCTGATGTTTAAGGCCCAATTCTGCCGTTAAGACTTTGTAGACTTCAAGTTTGTTCCCCACCACCAGAATAGTTTTATGAACCCCGGGGAAGGATGAGAAGGTCTTGATGCTTACAAGAGCAGGGGCTACTTGCCTGTGTGGACAGGACATGTCAGAGAGCCAAATACTTCGGGTAACAGAAACCATCTTTATGCAAATGCTCATGAGATACATTTCCTGTTTTCTGACTTCAAATAACAAAACATAGCATATTGCTTTGTCAACATGTGAAATGCAAATGCCCTGCACCAGATCCTCAGCAGGTGTAAGACCATGTCCACCAGAAGTCAGACTGATCTATATCAGATGTGACTTTCTCCCCTTCCTCCCAGTTAGCGGGAGGCCTGAGCAAACAGGCTGGGTCCCCTGTGCTTCTGCAGGACTTCTTTGAGAATAGCAAAACACATCCCAGAGGAGTTAGGACCTCTATCTATTTTTATGGGCAGGGAAAATGAGACACGGAGCAGCAGAGAAGGGTTTTCTAGAGACCACAGAGCAAAGAAGTCTCCGCTGGAAGGCACTGCCAGTCCCGACCTTTACGCTAACAGCCTGTCGACAGTGTTTCCCATAGACTGAATAAACACGTAAGATTCATCAAAGAGGTCTTTGAAGTTCTCTACCAGACACTATTTACTGAGTAAGCTCAGACATGTTTTAGCCCTGACAAAAGTTTTATTTACCCTTTTGGCTACTGCTGCATTTCACTTTGTAGCACTAGACAGAGAGTAGAGCCTAGAGCCTCCCTCTGTCTCTGCAGTGAATGACCAGAAATGCTAACAGTGCTGATGCTGCAGGCACCCTTTTTACCCCCGTTTTTGTGCAGGGCACTGTTCTTTTGGGGAAACTGGGGAACGCAGTACATTTGTGACTTGTGCTGTGACTTCCAAGGTGCAGGTAGGCAATGTTAGACATCATGTAGAGGGGGCTTCCTCATGGGTTTGGCCCTCAACCTCCCTGGTCCATGCAGAGCTGGAGAGACCCCTCAGGCACTGAGATCTGCACACCCCGTCCCCTCTATGGGGAAGTGAATCTCGCTCCAAATAAGTAAGGGCACCAGGAGCAACACCTACACAGGAAACTTGTGGGTGATGTTTGTCGCAGAAGGGCATGAAATAGCCCATCCTCTCCACACCCACGTGGTGCACCACAGAGATGCAGACGCTTGTAGGCTTGGAGAGTCCGTGTTAACACAGATGGCTGAAGCACGGGACAGAGTCTGCTTCAATGGAGGTGTTCAAGACTTGAGTAGACAAACCCCTGAGCAACCTCATTTGATTAGACCTGTTTTGAGCAGCAGGTTGGATTAGATGACCTCCAGAGGTCCCTTCCTTCCAACATAAATGTTTCTGTGACATCTATGCACTTAAGTCCGGGTTAGTCTGGGCTGTGGCATTTGGGTTATTCCGGCTTAGCTCTAACTCAGATGTCTCAGCTCTGCTTCCCATGCAAACTGTAGACATGCCAAGTATTTTCAAGCATGGAAAGCCAACACAGCAAATATTTCACCAGTTTAAGAATTGGCTGCAGCAATTGCTTCAGCTCACTTAGCAGGCAAAAAGCAGCCCTTCTTTAAGCCACAGTTTCCACCTTGGAAAGATGTGGGATCTGAGCAATGCTATGCATAACGATACTCATTCTCCTTATTGGCTGTGAAAATACAATGGTGAGTTCCTCTGAAATTCCTTCATGCAGCTCTGCGCTGGCACCGAGTAACATGAGTCCCCCATGTTCCAGGGGACATCTGCAAGAAGGAGGAACAATCCACAATTCATCAAGATTAATGAATCCACTGAAAACAGGTGGTTCTTGTTTCAAAAGCACAAATTCTTGGCTGTTGCAAAATTTGCTTTACGCTCCAGCACAGATAGGAGCTGGGAAAGAGCAGTTAGTGTTCCCAGCTGGGGACCTGCTGCTCTGGAGAGGGGAGGTGATCCACACTCAACTTTTCAGCTAATGCTTCTGCCTCCCTCCGAGCTTGCTCAGCTAAGTTGGCAGGAGTAGCTCCACGAAGGGGAACAGCACAGAGATCTTTCCCACCAGCTCTCTGTGGACACCCAGGCCCCGTCAACCTGCACAGAAGGGGAAATTGCAGCTTTACTTGGCTGCTTTCCTCTCCTGTCATGGGCACTCATGAGACAGCAAACTAACGGGGCAGAGGGAAGAGCAAGGAAGATCTTTGTCTTAGGCAAGGAGAAGACCAACTTCAAGACTCAGCCACGCCAGAGCAAGGCTTCTTTGAGGGCTTGGAGATGTTTTTCCTAAGTGGCCTTCAAACCACACGCTATTTGGTGCCACAATAAGCAATAAGCAGACCTATGCAGTGGTGTCTAGTCCCCTGATGCTTACCTTGCCAAAACTGCCCTTCCCCAGCATCTTGTGCAGGACAAAATCTTCGATGGTTAGTTTTAGCTGCACTTGGTGCTCTTCCCGCTCCTGGGGTTGGTCTCCCAAGTCCGACTCTATTAGAGCCTCCCCCTTCACTGTGCCCTCCACCGGAGTCTCCCAGGAGATGCCCTGTGGCTCTGCAACACACATCAAAGGATTCAAATAAACCCCTGGGAATGAGCAGAAAATGCCCAGAACACTTACAGGTATCGTGTTTAGAGTTTTAGAAGGGTATTTCAAATAAATGGAAATGTAGTGGCCACATCTACTACGTAGATTCGTTCTGCTCCCGCATTGCTTTCTCGCCAGAGGAAATTTTACTCCAGTATAACTCCACCTTCTTCAGTGGCATTACTCCCACTTTATAAACTCCTTCATCTGTCTTTCTGTTTTATGGCAACAAAGCGTGACCAAACCCTTAATTTCTGGCCACTTGCATTCTTCATTCCTTCTTGCTGGTTGCCGTTATGATGTGATCCCATTTTTTTGAGGCCTTCTCAAGACCCTTGGCAAAGCTAGCATGTGAAAAGATGGGACAGCATTTTCATATTGGGTGCCTGCTCCGGATGGGAAGCTCTGATCACGCACTCCAGCTGCTCTGGAGTGGAACTACTCAGAGTGTCTTCAATAGTCCATTCACCTGGATGTATGTGAGATTAAGAGATTCTGTCCCTTACTGGATTTATCCCATGTACTCAAGTGTACATTTGCTGTACTGTCCTAAATTGCTGAACAGCAAGAACACTACTCAGCTGACAAACAGACTCACGGGTAAACCAGATTTGAAACCATTTGAGGCTTTACTGATTCACATCAGCATAGCCAGTTCTACTTGTAGAAAAGAAAGAAAATAAGCACAAATGGGGACATCATTTATTTCCCTTTGGGGGCCAAAGGGCACTGTCACCTTAGCTCAGATGGTACCAAAACCAGCCTTTGAGGCGCAGTAACCTGGTGCTGCACAGTATCAAACCCAGAGCACTGGTATAACGTGTCTCTGATGTGCTTTAACTGGTGCCTTCTGACATTTTGCTCTAGGTCCATTTCCAGGATATTATCCCCACACAGAGCAGTATTAACTTGCATTGAGAAAGTAGATGATGGTGGGCCTGGGCTCTCAGCTTAACCTTTGGTTAGGGCTGGAGCTGAGGACCCACTGTCTCAGTCCTTGCGAGGTTTAAGTACTGATTCACTTGTACTCTTCTTTTTCTCCCTTCCCTTTCTGGTAGATGCATCTTAAAGCTCATGGAAGGCAAAACACCATTGTGTCAGTGCCATCATAGGCCTGCTGCAGTTACAGTACAGTGCTTGGAGGGGCACCATGATCCTGAAATGATCTTTTACGTGGGCCACATGGGTCTAAAGAAAGATGGTGATGTTTTTGCTCCTAATATCCAGAGTTCTGTGACTCAAGCACAAAGCAGACAAACAAGGCATCTCCCCAGGAGACTAATTTTTGTTTTAGGTCACTGAGCCCCTGGTAGCTTTGTCCAAGGTCTGTTAATCAACAGTGCTCCCTGATCTCTCATTCACCCTCCTAAATTCCTGCCCTTGTAGCACAGAGGGCTGTGACACCTAGATCAGCTCCTGGGTGAATGAAGTGGGGATGTGTCAATGATTTTCAAAGGTACTGGATGTCAACCCCCACCCAAAAATACGAAATCGGAAACAGAATTAGTCATAGTGATCAGAAGGACTCCCAATCTCCTGTTCTGATCTTGGTTTCTCTTTAAAGTTCTCACATTTTACAGTCTATGAGTCCCAAGAAGGGAATAAACATATTATTGCCAGTGAAGGTATGAGATATGCTCAAGTATGGAGTCAGAAAGAGAGTTTAAGGGTTAGCTGAATGAGTGGCAGTTGGTGTCTCACGTCACCAGCGGTTGGAATGGCAGGGGGGAAATGCAGGTTTATAGAGAAGAAAGGAACCAGGTTGGGATCCAGGGTATCTGCCACGTCCAAGTGATGTGGCTGGGAAGAGTTGTTGATATCCTGGGATGAGAAAACGTATGTCTTGCTCTAGGCTGGAAAGATGCATGAAAGATTCACTGGCTAATAAATTCTCCACCCTCGTCACCTAACCACGTACAAACCAAAAAATTAACAAAGCCTGCCACACCATCTCACTAGGGGAAACTACCTTTTTTTCCTGTTGTAGATGCTGGCAATGCCTGAAGCGGTGTTACCTCCTTCGCTGGAACTGGGAAGCCAATTTCAAGAGGTCCATCCCTGGAGATCTGTTCAGTGTCACGCTGAGAGCGAGCCTGGATTACAGAAAACAGCAAATGACTTTTGAGCCAAATATCATGTTCTGAGTTTATGGACGCTCCGGCTTCTTAAGTGTGACTGTCACACAAGCCAAGATCTAGAAGAGGTCTTTGCTTATGAAAAGAGCATCTCTGTACCTAACTTTTAGGGGTTTGGTAACCTAGTGGAACCCACAGCCTTCAGCAAGGTTTCTTATGAGATGTGCGTGGATGTTAACAGGTATTTGTACTGCCAAAATAGAGATCCCCTATTTTGCACAGGGGTCTGAGTCTCTGACCATCCACGCAGAGGGCATTTTAATTAACAACATCCTTTCTAATAGTTCTCTTCGAAGAGAAATCTGGAAAAATACCAACAAAAATCTGGATCATGTTGTAGCCTCACCCCTGTACAGTGTCTGGATGTCACTCTGAAGAACTCCTTGTCCCAGGATGTTGCAGAAGGCAAGAGTTTGTCTAGATTCAAGGGTGGTGAGACAAAAGCATGAAAGACAAATCCTCTGAGGGCTACTAAACACTAAGACTCCATCTATGACTCAAGAAGTCCCCAAAGCCTAAATTTCTGGAGATTAAAAGAGTATTTTGGGGAAAGTATGTAGTGTTTGCCCTCTGCACAACTCAATGGTGACCCAAAGTATGCAGTGCATGGAGCTGGAGAGAGAGAGCAGGTAGGAAATAGAGAAGCAAGAGCAGGAAAAACTCCTCTTTGGAGGTTTGGCAGCACTACCTATTGCATAAAGGTGAGAAATATGCAGAGCTAAACCTGGTAGAGAGGCCCTCAGGATCGTATAGATGGAAAAACACCTGCTGTATGGATGAAGATGTTGCATTGGGATACTTGAGGAACCTAAATATGGAGGGCTGGGTACCTATGGATTTTGTCCCTCTCTGAGGTTACTCAAGAGCTGAGAGGTGTCCTAACAACCCTGAACTACTATCTCTAAATACTTTTATGGTTTTGGGCTTGTGACAAGCTAAATTTCCTTCTTTTTAATTCAATTTTCTGTGTTCATACACTATTTGTATGACAGTAGTATCTAGATCCTCTCCCCAGGGCCCATCTCTCTTCATGAGAGTCCCTGATCTGGGGAGCTTCATTCCAAACACATCAGAGAATCACAGGAGCAACTGCTAAGTGACAACCATGGAGCAAGGCAGTGACAGCAAAAGGACCCAAACCAAGTTCCTTGGACCCTGTTACACAATCTCAGTTACAAATATAATGTAACTACAGCTGTACCGAATCAGGGAAAGAGTCCGTCCAGGTCCTATCCTGTCTACAGCAGAAGTCAGGTACATACCAGGTAAAGATATAAGAAGAGTAGAGGCACACAAAGTCACCTCCTCAGAATATTCTCCCTGTCTCAGGGAGAAAGATTTCCTCAGAGATTTCCTGATTCAAAGGCAGTGCTTTTCCATTAACAAAATTAATTATTCTATTAATCCTGAATGGATTTCTCTTCCATGAACTCTGGAGATTGCCCCTTGAACCTGTGAAAACTTTTAGCCTCCAGAAATTGCTGCAATGAGTTTAATTACCTATTCCATGAAGAATCCATTTCCTATTCTTTGCTTTGAACTTGTTACCCACAGTACTCCACTCAATGCCCTTATTTCTTGCACTGAAACAAACGTTGAATAATTGATTCTCCTTTCTCTGGGTCACTCACAGCTTAAAAGTATTTACCTGCTGGGTGCTCTCTATCATTGCCAGAGCTTCAGCCATTAGTTTCTGGTTAACTCCACAAAGATTTGCTACTTTTGTCTGGCACTTGTGATGGACGTTCATGCCACATGCTGAAAGAAAGAACAAGAGGTGTCAGGACAACAAAGGATAGCGAGGCTGTAAAAGGTTTGGCATTAGGTTGGGCAGGAACATGAGCTGCTGTTGGCCGAGGGCAGAGACCAGCCACGTAAACAGCTCAAAGCCTGGGCACCTATTACATCTCATGAGATGGCACTCAGGTCATTTTTTGGCTCTCTGTGGAGAAAAAGTTTTTTTATATTGTCTTCTGGGCAAAAGGTTGCATTTCCACATCCACCAGCCTTTGCAGCTACAGGCTACCAAAACTCCACATCTATCAGCTCTTAGATAAACCGTAATCATAGAACAGGATTTCCCCATTGGTATAGGATTATGAAGATGGTGGAGTGTCTTGGGTCTGTCTGACAGTGGAAATAGAGCATGAAAGTTGATAGTAGGAGTGGTTTTGGAAGATCAGCGGTGTCACTGAGATGTTCTTTGCTTCTCTGAGAAGTGATTCTTCAGCCTCGTGGACTACATATCTTTCTATATGCTGACAGTGGTCCTCCTCCTTGAAGAATGATTCTCCTTGAAGGATGGTCCTCTTTACCACTCCTTCACCACCCTGGATGCCATCACATACAGGTCTCAGAGAAATGTGATAAATGAGATTTGGCTTTTTAGATTGCAACTCTCTAAAGGCAACATCCCACTCCCATGCTCAGCTCATGCCACACACATCAGGGACTCACCATCACACTTCAATCCTTGCCGTGCAAGGCCCCAGAGGAGCGTGCCGCAGTGCTCACAGAAAGTTGGACTCTTGTAGTTGTAGACTTTGAAGCGGTGAGGCATGTCAATCTTGAACCGCTCTTTATGGAACTGCAAGAGAAAAGCCCTGTTGGCAACTCACTCCTCTCCACCTCAACTCTTCATGGAAAACCAAACTTGTACCACAGAAGATGGGATGTCTACTGCCCTTTTATCCTTGGGTATGACCATCAAGAAGAAACTATCTATAACTATCATTCAGATATACAAAGCCAAATTTTTATACATAATAACTGCAATTCGGTGGGAACTGGGTAATTTCTTCCCTGGCTTGATTTATCTGACCAGAGAGCTGCTTGCATCTCAGCTACACGTCAATATTTTTTGTCATGAATCACTCCTTGGAAAAGCCTATTTTTCTTCTTTTAGTACATAGGGAGTCAAAGGTGATGACAAAGTTGGATGCATCTACCCTGGAGATGTCAGAAGATGAGCGAGACGAATCTCATCTCTAAAGACTCTAGAAGGAGAACAGGAACCAGGGTAGGATTGGAAGCAAACAGAAGCTGTGGAAAACGATTAAGGAAAAGGGAACAGTCCTATCAAGAGTTAAAGTTTCACTTTTGCCTACCAAAAAAGGTTTATAATAAACTGATATGAGAAAAATAAAACAAATAATAGTGGAGATGTTAGATATTCCATTGACTGCTTGGAAATCTCAGATAACACAGAGTGGGATGTTAAAGTACTGCTCTGAAAATTCAGTGTAATGTCCTGCCTAACATCGGAGAGTGAAAAACTTCCTCCAGTAAATCTCCACCTCATGTCCATGATCTTCCTCTGAGCTATACTTCACACATTTGAAAAATGTCAGTCCTGATTCAGCAACTACTTATTCAGCGGCTGCATTTGAGTAAATCACAAGTAGGAGGTAATGAAACCATTGGGAACGTGAAAAACAAAGGGCACAGATCAGATCACACAGCCTTTTTTAGTTCAGTAGCATGTTTTGTTTCATTAGAAGTTGTTTTACAGTGATGTAGGAGAGATCTGAACGCCACTAAAGTTGTTTTAAAAACAGCCAAAGAATAATACATACCATTGTTTCTCTGCTATTGATTGCTGATCCTGTACACTTGGCTATTACTTTATCAATGCACTTCTTATGAATGGCAGCATTACATTCTGAAAGAACAAGTGTGTTATGGTGTTAATAAAAAAATTCTTCAAGAAAGTATCAAGCAAATAATGATAGTAACAAAATAAAAAAAATTTCTTACGTCTGCACTGATAGCCTTGTTTATTCAGACCCCTGAAATAAACAGAGAAATGATTAATTCTGAATTGTCTGAAAGCCTCGACAGAAGAAAGGACAGCAACATTTATGAAAGAAAGAGAATAAAACAGCTTTGCTTTTTATCAGTCTTTATAGAGCTTCTCTAATGTAAATATCTTCATTCAATCTAACTGTGGAGTCATTCTCTGTGGTTTTCACAGCACATATTCACATTCTGAATTTCACAATATCCAAATAGCGAACTGGGATGATGAGAAATGTCTGTGCATTTGGACAAAACCAGAAATATTTATAAAAAATAAACTAAAAAATGAAGGGAATTTTCACAGTTGGAATTAAAACTGTGAACCACATCCCTGAAGTGATGCAGTAACTCTACACGTAAGATGTCAAGGGTCTCATCCTGCTGCCTTTACTGACAGCAGGAGCACAGATATTCACCAGGGAATCATAGAATCATAGAATCATTTAGGTTGGAAGAGACTTTTAAGATCACTGAGTCCAACCGTAAACCTAACGCTGCCATGTCCACCACTAAAAGGAGAAAAAGCAGAAATCTCTTTTCCTTTACCATACAAACTCATGACAGACAGAGCAGAAGGTGGGTTGTGGGAAGAAGGTGGCCGTGAACTCGTGACACTTGACATTATGGATTTTGGCCTGTTTGATGGCTCCCCTGCGCTGGTGCAAGGAGAAGAAGCCTTCAGTCTCACAGTCAGCCAGGTCCTTTGCATCTGGGGGCAAAGGAAACAGAAGATTTATTAGGGTACCCTGTCCTGATCAGGCGCCTTGAGAAAATGCAGCTGCCAAAATACTAAGTGACTGAGGCTCATAATTCACTCATGGGAATAAAAATTTTTAAGAACTACTGCTTTTTGAAACCCACACAAGACTTGTTTGATGGTTTTTTTATCTACTGTTCCTACAAGGACACTAAAATGACATTAAACTTGGGAGTCTGAGCTCCCTTGAATATACATAATGCTACTTTTGAAAGGTAGAGCAGAAATTTCCCAAGGAGAGATAATTTTCAGTTAAACATAAAATTCTAACTTTGTATAGCACTGAAGAGCCATGCCCTAAAAAAGCTTAAATTACATAAAAATTAATTGTTATCTATATATGCGCACACACACACACACGTGTGTATATATATATGTGGGTATTTAACTGAATACTTTATGTGTGCATGTAATGTGTGTGATAAGCATGTATGTATGTTCCTAGGATATTCTTTTTCTTGTTATTTTTCCATGCCAACAATTGCTTTGCTGTTTGCTGTGTCCATGCCATTATTCACGGTTCACATTTAAACTTTTTAGAACAGCAAACAAACCAATTCTGACTACACGTGCATATATACTTGTGCACTTATATATGTGCTTGTGTCCACAAATCTAGATATGCACACAGTACCTCACTCTCAATCTCTGTTTTGTTTTACTCATCCATTACACAGCAAGTTACATAGATATTCTGTGGTAACTGGCCCCCTGTGTGATCTGATGCTGATCTTGCTTTTTGTAATACAAACACAACTTGCATTTTCTATGCTTTGGCCTCTGATATCTTATAACATACAAGGAGGCAATAATAGTCTGTTCTATATTAAAGGTAGGAATGAATGAAGAAAATATCAGTATGGACAAGCTATTAGCCGCCTTCAGTACTTCTATGCTTCTATAAATGGGAGGTCCTTCTAGATACCTATACTTCACAGCTTCACCCCACATCTGAATGTGGCAGAATTTTGGCATCAAAGACGGGAGAATAAAACTGAGCATTTGGATTGTAACCCATTTTCTTCAACAAAGCAAAATGCATTTCACGTGGACATCGAACTCTGCCGGTGGGCTTTGGTTCCCAGTGAAGACATGTAAATGATGGCATCACCTGTCCAGGTTGACTAAGCCACTGCCACATCCCTGGAGGTCTAGCTGGACCAGGCAATGGAGCCCAGTGAATGACTCAGCTCACCTTGCAGCAGAAACCTACATTTGATCAGCTGAATCACTTTCTAGGTTCTTTTCCTGTTTTGCCTAGATTGTTCTTGATCTTAAAAGCCCGACTAACATGTATACTTAGGTGTTGTCAACCATAAATTGTATCCCATCCTTTACATCTGCACTATAACGCACACCAAGGCACATGTTAGGTGCATACATACAAGTAGAATGATTTCAGAGGGAGCTGGCTCCTTATGTATCTATTCTGCCTTACTTAACATAATGAGAAAATCTATCATTTTAGTGGCAAAATGGCCAAAAATCTGCCTTGCAAATCACAGAGGAACAGTCAATCTTCATCCCCACCATACAATAAAAATCACTTTTTTGGAGCATTTCATTTTCATGTCTGCCCCACATAACCAGAAATCACATCTATCTATTAACAAACGAAATCACTTACCACTTATTTCCAGGAAGTATCTTGCATTCATCAGCATTCGGCCTTGAGGTTTCAGTTCTAGCTGGTTGAGATAAGTGAAAAATAAGAAAAAAAGACCAGTGCAATCATTAAACAGTCATTCAAAGAAGCAACAATAATTTCAGATGACTCAAGCTATCTCCTTTTCCCAGAGGGAACTGGTGAATGCCAATGAATGCTAATTTTTGGGTTGCTCATACCCGTGTGGGGCAACAAGGCAGGGTAGGAGCAATTATAGAGAGAGGAGGCTAGATCACCTCTTATCAAACACTTGGAGCAGCATGATAGAAGAGAAAAACCACAGAAGCTGTAGGCAGGTTTTAGACTCCAGCTCAGGACCAGCACTATCTATAGAGAAATCTCATGATTCCCAGTAGATCCTGTGGGGGTGAAGTGGGAGCACCTCAGAAAACCCAGCCAACTTCAGGCAGGTACTTAAAAGATGTTGAAATCTTTTAGACACTTGGTTCTACAAGTCTAACTTCCATTACAGTCCTTGATGCCACAAGCTTACTCAGGCATTTTTGGGGCCTTCCCACTGGACCTGGACATTCCCACCTATCTGAACCTCCGTCCATAGGTGCCTTTGTAAATCTGGATCCACTTGCCTAGGAATAAGAAGACCTACCTTCAAGGATTTCTTCAGCCTGAGAACCACAACAGTCCCTTCCCCACCCACCTCCAGCACAGCCTGCGCAAGGTGACCTCTCTACCTTCCAGGTGAAACCGTGCCCTTGCACAGAAAAGTGAGAAAAATGCTATTCTCTCTCCTCATGACCCTTGTGGGATGAGATATCTGAGACCACTCTCCCCAGGTTGTAACCTGTATCGCGGAGTGAGTGGAGAGAAGATGTCAGGAGCTGGTACGAGGCTGGGACACAACAGAACGAGGGTCTCCCAACTCCACTTGACCTCAGGTCTGTTACCCTTGCTGCAAGCAAGCAGCACCCCAGATTACGTCCCCCCTCTCCTCCTCACCAGGCTGCTGCCTCCCATGGCTTTGGAGCCTGGGGCTGGAGTCATGCTGAGCAGAGCCTTTCAGTTTTCAATTCTTTCCCTAAGTTTCTCAATTCCTTCCAAGTTATGTGTTAAATGTGCAAATCTCTACCAAATCTTGCTCTTAGGTGTGTTAAGTGACCAAGGCCTTTTTGGCTTTTCTACTCTCTGCTTAACGCAAGCAGCTTTGTCTGAGAACTGGCATGAGAAATAAACCAAACAAACAAAAAATCCAGGAAATCAGTTTCTCTCCAAATGTCTTTCTGCTTTATTGTTATTCATGGTATGGCTACCGAATACTACATGTTAAAGACTATTATCAAGAACTTTCTTGGTTGGACTACCAGGGAACACAACCTTACATTTAGCATCCTTATGAAGACTGTTACTTCAAATTTACTCCACTATAACTCCAGTGATTTTAAAGGAGTTCCTCTGACATAACTCTGAAGTCGGGCAGCTGTGAATCAGTTACATGATATTAGATTAAATTTTTAAAGCTGTTTCCCCAGAGCACATAAAATAATTCACACTTAGCCACTCACATTACCATTTGTCCCCAATGGGTTTCCTAAGCGAAGATTAATATGTGGGCACGGCTCACCTGAACCAGAGTCCTTGCTAAGAGAAGGCACATGTTTCAATATAACAGCAGCAGGTAATATAAATGTGCCATGCTCTTTTTTTTCTGACATGCATGGAAGTCTTTCCTTCAAGTCATACCCAAGTATACTCAAAACATTATTCCTCGGTTGGCAGCCAGTTCCTGCTGCCCTCCTGGTTACCGTCACAGCCTGGCACGGATACAAGGCGTTCTCATACCCTACAGCAGCACCCCATCCCATCCTGCCAGAGGAGATAACGATGCTCACCCATATCTCTGTTTTCCCATTGCTCTTTTTGCACCTCTCCGCCAGCACCTTGAGTTCCACCGTGGTCTCTGAAACCATTTCGGCACTTTTGTCCTTGACGATGATGTGCATGACCCTGCCGTTGTTGATATGGGCGTCGAAAGTGCTGTTCCAGGGTGGGTACATGGTGGGCTTCTTCTGCACGTACACTTGGCCATTTTCTGTCAACAAGAGGTGGTTTGGATTGACTGGACTCATCTGCACTAAGGCCACCACTCTACAGTCCCTGCGACAGATCTGTGTTATTTACCCACTTTAAGGTCTCTCTCCTGGCACGGTGTGCGAAGGACCACTTTGGAGTGTCTTAGGAGGTTACTATGTGAAGTGAAACCTAGGACGGGATTCTTCTCACTTAACTTTAGGTGTCTACAATGTGTATGCCCATATCTGAGCTGTCTGAACATTGGCTCCATTCAGAGCCAGTGAAGAGAATGTAATCAATATAAATCAATGGAGTCAGGGTGTGTTCATTTGACTAAATACATACATCTACCTTAGAAAAGATAATTTCCACCCTTGACTCCATTAACTCTATTGAGTAGACCTCAAACGTAGACTCTGACAACATAGGTACACACTTCTAATCAGGTGAATCTCATCATAGATAACCAGCTACAGGTATCATTTGTCCCACGGCAATGCAAAATCAAACAGGTTTGCTTCGATCTCCCCAAAAGCTGGCTGCACTTTGGGATTAAGGTTCAGCTGGAGCACATGTCCAGTCAGTTGCTACATCTTGGCTAACTCAGGGATGTTAATATATGAACTGTCTTGCAGACCTGCAACCACATCCACAGTGGTGTAAAGTTTTCAACCTAGCAAACTTTTCCTGCACCTCTTCCTCATGCATTAATTCCTCTTCCTTCCTAGTAGACTCATCTTAAAATGGTGAAGGGTATCTCTGAGGCTTATCATTAGCTTGCAGACAGTTATCTCTAGTTAATTCTCTCTGAAAAGAGTATCAGCCAGCTTTATTCATTTCATACAGCCCTGTAAAAGGCTTGGACACTTACTCAAGGTAAATTCTGTTTCACAGTTACCCTCTCCAAATTTTCAACCCAACAAATGCTGAAGCTGGAGGCATAACAGAACAAAAAGCAGTTGTGTGAGCAGCAAACCTGCGACTCCTGTCTCCTAAAGATCCTTCTCCTATTTCCAATAATCCCAGCCTTTCCTTCATCCCACCCAGCTGGAAAAGCACATCCAGCTGATAGCCTGGAATGTGACACGTGCTGGAGAAAATCTTTCCCTAGATGGCAGGACTAATTTGGGTTTCTTCCCTCTGCTCAGCTTTGATCTACACAGGCAGGAACTGGGGGATTTCTGAGGCTTGTACCACACCTTCAGGATGGATTAAAATTGGTAAACAAGCTCCAAAGTTATGGAGGCAGGAGCGAAGGAGAAAAAAAAAAGGAAATGGTGACTCCTGATTGTGTAATATTCATGTCAGGAAATGAGAGAACGTTTTTTTGGGAGAGAACAAATATCAGGGCTGTGAGATTATAACAAAACTCTCTCTTTATCACCCTGTACACTGGTTTCCTATGGAAGGAGAAAGAACTGCCAGAGCCACTGATGTAAACTATACTCACTAGAGAGATTTAGGTTGAGAAAGTGGCTTCCTGAGAAGAGGCACTCAGGATCCTGCAACCAATACTGACTTGCTGAAATTTCACTCCACAGCCCAACACCTGGCTCTCACAAAGTGCTTTTGCACTTGTTTTGATCACATAAACTCGATTTGAGCTGCAGTCCGCTCTGACCATCAGCACTGGTCTGCATCGCAGAACTGAGCAGAGATCATTCCTGCAGCATACGATCACTTCTCACACTTGTCCTGCCTGGTATGACAAGCGGTTGTGCAGCTAAATCTTAGGTTCAAATTCAGTTTCCCCAAAGTTTGGAGCAACCCAGTCTAAGGGGAATTCATCTCTATCAGTTAAGTGAGGTTGACTTTTCACATATGCAGATTTAGGCAATCATATACTGAGCTCATTGTCTGCAGGCTTAATTCATTCCCATCAAGCTTGCAAATATACATTTGGCGCACTCTTTCAACAAAAGCAAACAAAATGAGCCATAAAAAATGGGACATAAACTTCCAAGCACCACGGAGAACAGAAATCTCAGTAAGGACCATTATTTCTTTGCTACATCAGTGAAACTCCACGGATGTGAAACACAGCACTTGCAAAACAAGTGCTTTCGTTTGCATTGCACTCCGAAACATATGGCTTAAATAAACAAACCCTGGAATGTGAATGAACTGGCCAATATATGGGATCAGACAGTCACCCCCGGCGCATCCCCGCTGACGTCTGTGGAATTCTGCCAGGGATTAATCTAACCCTGGGTTCCTGAAAAATAAAATAGCTTCTGTCTTTCCCAGGCAGCAGCCTCCACTGTAGCTGGGAGCACTTTTCCTGGAGGCCTGTTGAGTTCAAACATGGAGCAGGATCTTTCACGAAGCAAATGTCACCAGGACAGGTGGTAAAATGGCACCGGGCCGGGTGGCTTCTGAAGGCAGAAGTCATTTTTAAAGGGCATGGTTTTTTATACCTCAGAGGCCCCTATGATCTCTGAAATGTTTTGTCATCAGTAATAAATAACACTTCTAACTGTATGGAGGTATGGGTTTTTTTGTTTGTTTTTTAAAGACTATATCATAAAATACCAGGGTTCCTTTTACAAAATAAGCAAGTGGAAGAAACAAAAAGGCTGCCTGAGATCTTTCCTGAGCTTCTGAAATTCTTTGGGGTGGCCTTGTTGTGACACCCCTGTGTCCACAGGTGATGTGCACTACTCCCAGACCCCTGGGGACCTGTGGGACTTATTCATCACAGCTAGTTGACAAGGGATGGCCTTTGGCATGAACCCAAAGTCAGAGTCAAACTCCCTTTTTTTGGGAACCAAATACATTTATCATCTACCACTATAGATGATAGCTCTGTCTGTAAAAAACAAACAAACAAAAACGCCTCACACTTTGCTAATGCTAAACATGGTATATATCCGATCTGTAATAGGACATTGCAAAAGTCAGAGCAGAGTCATCTACCAAACCAGTTGCAGCACAGAGCTTGCAGGGATTTGGGACTGGATCTATCCTGGATTCGGCTCTGGGTTTAGGCATGTCCTGCCCTGCATTCTGCACTCACCGCTATATAGCAATCATTTGTCCTGAAGAAATCTTAGTGGCCGTGTGTCAGAGCACAGGATTATTTGCATCTCTTACCAGCTGTGCAGCTGATCCACTCCTGCACCTTGGACATGCCACTTTAGCCAAAATTTGCATATCAGGGCACCAATATAATTTTTTTTTTGAATCCTATTACCATTGACTAGCAAGTGCTTCGTGAAATCAGGAAGCCAGAGAGCAAACCGTGATCAAAAAAATCACAAAGCAGGGATGCAGCTATTTCAAATACACTCAGCTGATGTTTGTCCTGAGACCTTCATTGCCTTTTGCCTTCTCTGAGCCTGTTTGAGCATGACAGCTCCTCAGGACGGTCATGTTGAGAGCATTTCTGGCATTTAGAGTCAGGCTCCCCTCACTGAACATCAGACATTTACCTCTGAGCGGACTGTCTAAACTGGCCTTGGAGTCAGCGGAGAGCACTGGGCTTTTCTGGGTGTGATTCATCAGTACCCCGTATGGATGTCTTCCTCAAGACGAGATGAATCCCGCCACAGAAATCCCTGTTTGTTCCCTTGGGTTCTAATGCAAGGGTAGCTGAGTTGCTCCGATATCAACGTCCGTGCAGAAGACTGGAATTATAGGGGAGATGGATCCCACCGTGGCCTCATCTTGGCTTAGTCACCTTAAGGTAAGGTTAGCTATCTACACATTTAGACACCCTCCACCAGCAGCAGATTAACACCTCCCAAGGGTGGTTCAACCCCCCAAGAGGGGAGTCTGAGATGAATCAATCTCAGGAGGTTCCTGCTGCAATCCCTGACATGACGAGAAGTGCCCCTGGCTGCCCCACATGCTCTGAGCAACGGCTAGACCAGTGCAATTAAACCCCAGCAAACGTATATCTTCTATTAGAAGGACATCATTTTTTCCTATATTCAATCCTCGCTATTGGAGGAAAGTTCCCCAAACCACACTTGTTTATTTCTTTTTGGTAGAGGTACTATTACTATTATTATTATTATTATTATTGACTCTCAGGACCACAAAAATTATATCCCTTAGTACATTTGTGTTTGTTAGGTGCCAGAAAAAGCTTTTTGCTGTGTGTAAGACAAATAAATATAGGTCTGTTCTGACCAAATTGATTTTATTTACTTTTGAACTGACAGAAACTTCAATTTGAGTTACGGCTTTCAAAGGCCTCATTAAAGCAAACTGCCAAGCTCTGCACAGCAATGAAATAGAACATCTTTTCAGTAAAAAGTGAGATCTTAGGGATAACTTGTCATGCAGTATTTTCTTTCCTTTTGAATTTACCAGTCACCACATCTTTGAGAATCATTTAAAGTGTCATTTAAGCCAAGCTAAAGTTCAATGTGATAAATGCAGACTCTTAAAAAACAAACAAACAAAAAAGTAAACAAATAAACAAACAAAAATGCCCAGGGAAATACTGAATTGTTTTAAAATTCTAAAATCTTTTTTTTTTAAACTACTTTAACATCCTCTGGAGATTGAAGTCACAGGGATTCTCAAGGTATAAAAAGGGATTTCTGAATTGATTTAATTTTTTTCAAGAATCACAGCAGTCAAGTTAGGAATTTATCAAAGATTTAAGATAAACAACAGCCAATATGAGGAATTCCCTAACACTGAAATTCTTGATCTTCATGGTTCTTGAAAAGCAGAATGGAAGAACTTTTCATCCCCTCACTGGGACTATTTTTGTGTATAAGACATGTTTAAGAAGTGTTTTCCCAATGAGGACTCATCAGTCTTGTTCAATCAAGGAAAGTGTGCAATGATCCATGTATCCAGACATAGACAACAGCTTAGCGGGAGGTTTCATTTTCAAACATTTTACATAGTACAACAATTACGTAGAGAAATTAACTCTCTCTGCAAAGGCTGGGGCTGTTTGAGAGCTATTTTTTTTTAAAATGATTGAAGTTGCTGGACCTGTCAGTTCCTCAAAAAAATGTGATAAACAAAGATAAACAGGATATTTCTAGGACACCCAGACTTCACCTGCTTGGAGTCCCACTGACAAACCAGCAACTGCTCATAGAAAAGTGAAACCGAATATAGCTCAGCTCATCTGCTCTGTCACATGCAGAACTGTAATTCAGTTGATAATAACCTCAAATTGAAGACATAGATTTGTTGGGCACCATCTTAAAATCAGATTGTCTTGCAGGCCACGCCAAACCCAAACTTGCACTGTGCTGAGACACAAAAAGCACTTTACAAACCCTTATAAAGATTAACCAATGTGCTTCTTACACACCAGAAATGACACAGTAAGGTGCACACAAGTCTTGTAAAAACTCATATGCATATTTAACATCTCCCCACTTACCTGACTCCACGGCTTCTTTAACCATCACGGCACAGTAAGGGTTAATCACCTCCCCCTGGGATGGCAGGTAAGGGCCGCTGTCATAGTTGGATAAACCAATACGCAGAAAGGGAGACATGACAAGTCCTGTGTCAAACAAAAGACAGGCGATATTTGGGAAGAGTCTAAAAATTCCCTTGGTTTTAACCAGCCTCTTATCTCCGTTCGACAGGGTTACGCCGGCCGTTAGTTATCCATCCAGCTGGAGACTCTCCGACTTCCTCCACTGTCGAGCAAGACGATGGACTAACCGAGTGCTGCTTAACGTGCGTAAGGTAACGTAACTCAGCTGTCGGCTTAACCGCATAGCTGAACTCATCGCGGGGCTGGAAAGACCCGCGACAGCAGCTTTGAGTATTAGTGACTTGATGCCAGCCATCAGGAACGAGAATGACAATACACAGAAGCCAAATGGGGACTTTCTTGGCTGGGGTAACCTCTGCTGTAATTCGTGTTGAGTCATGCGTTCAAGCACCCGAACGCTATGAGAATAGAAAGGGTTTCGGGAATACAAGGATGTTGGAAGCCTGTGAGCTGAACATGAAACTGTGAAATAACTGTGTACTATTTATATACAGCATGGAAATGATCTCGGGCACTCAGCTGCCTGAGTGCTGACCCACATTCATAAGTCAAGCTATAAAGAGAAAGTTCAGCTTATATGAACCACGCTGTGTAGAAAATGGAGAAGAATAAAAAAAAACGATCTCAGGATAATTTTAAGCAGCTTAAAACAGAGCCATATAAAATCAAGATGCCAGGAAACACAACAAAGCCTTTGGGTTGGTCTCCTCTGTAGGCTCTTCCAGAGCTTCTAGAGAGAATATGTAGTGAAACCAAAAATTATTAACTGCTGTAGCTGGTGGCCATTGTTGTGCCGCCTGGGCCCAATGACTGGGATTTACCACCCAACTCCTGTGTCAACTTCAGGGCTTGTCACTCCTGGCTCCCCTTCTAGTCAATGGGGAGCAAGAAGCTCTTTGATCCCAGCTGCAGATGTCTATGTCTTGGACCACCAAAGTTAAAAGACACGAGTCTTGTCACCAGCTGTTACCTGTCAAATATATTGACAATACATTGTTCAACTACAACAGCAAAAAGTTGAAGGACTTCTGGTGTGGGATGCAGCCCAAGTCTCTTCTCCTTTTTACACATAAAATGTCCTATCCTAAGGGCAGCTTCTCTAGCCTCACATAGCAGAAGATCCAGATTCTTTCCTGGGAATGGCATTTTCTTACCTGTAAATAGTATTTTCCTGACAGACAAGTTCAGTCTCTGGCAAGAGGGTCTTCTCTTTTCATTACAGTTGTGCACAACATGGAAAGGATTTTCTCAGCTGAAAGAATGAGGATAACTGCTCCTCTGGCTGGGCTGACTTTAAAACTTGGACTCTCTGTTCAAGGAGACAGCAGGCAAGACCATCAAAGAGAGAAGAAAACATGAGAAACCAAGACATAGCCCTTTACTTGAGTGTCTTTTCTCTTACCCAGCAGTGTGGAGCGATGAGTTTCCATCAGCCCCCTGTGCAAAAGTCTAGGCGACTGCAAAACTCAGAACAACTTTCTGTTAGTGTGTGGCCAGGTCGCAGCAGGTCGTTGTTTTGCTTGTGTCCTGGATATGGTGAGATCTTCTCCTTCTTCCTGTTTTGTAAAATGAAGACAAACAGCTACAGTTAGCACTGGGACTGAAACACCAACTATTCTGGCCCAAATATTCACAAATACCGAACACTCATGCTGCAACACTTTCTGACATTTTGGCAAACAGATGACCCATGCAGCCAACTGCAGCTATTCTCTGACGGGCATTTCGGCAGGGGAGGCTTCCCAGGAGGTTTGCCTAAATTTATTCCCCTACATAAGGGCAATTTATACAACGGACAGCACAGGAAGACTCTCCTCTCCTTCCCATTTGAGCTCCTGGGTAGGTTAGCTAACAAAATGGGCTGAGTTTTCAGGAAAACGGCGAAGACTCATAAACCCTCTTGGATATTGCGCTTAAAAGAGAACAAAACCGTCAGGTTCCTGGGGAAGACAGGATAGGACAGAAAGAGAGAAAAAAGTCCTGTAACTCATGTCTACTGCGTATCCCTAGGTATGCACAGACTGTGGGCCACCAGCAGCTATCAGACCTCCTCTGAAGACTGCCCAAGGACCTCTGCATGTGGCATTGCCCTCAACTAGGAAAACACCAACACTTTTGCAATTTTACAGAAGCTAGTGGGAAAGGCAAACACCGCCTGGGACTGGATGCAGGAGATTAGGACGATCTTATTCTCCTCTGGATGAGGGCAGCATCTCTCTGAAGGGTGTTTCAGAAACACATTAGCCAAGTGCCTGGATAAACTTGCTCTGGAAAGCCACTTGCATTTAGATATTCAAGCACAGGTAGCTCTGTAAGGAGGAGCATTTGTGGCACTGCACAATAGTACAGTGAATGGTTTATGGGTGGTCCATGGCACAAAATGTCTAAAATTTCTGCATGGACTGACAGAAGCAGAGAAATCCAATCAAATTAAGTAGGGAAAAAATCCCTTTAACAGTAAGAAATATATGTATATGTATTTCCCCTCTCTGTTCCATGCAATTATTTAGCTGTTTGTTTCAAAAAATAAGAAGCCTACTTAGCCTAAAGAAAAAAGGAAAACCAAATCAAAGTGTCTCTGGCAGCAGAAAGGAAATCCAAGTAGCTGCATGTTCTGTCTGCTCTGTGTGTGAACAGAGAAGTATTCTCTCTGCCTCTACCATAGTCCACTAATACTTCTGGTGACTGCTGGGCAAGAGAAGATTATGTATCCTCTTCCAAATCCCCAATTCCCACACCTTTGGCTTTAACAACCGCTTGTTCCATGAATGGGAGCAAGGGGAAGTGCAGAGAGGGCTGTAAGCACCCCCTTACCAGGACTTTCAAAACTCACCTTTAAAACCTCAGAATGCTAACCAGAATTACTAGTCAACATGTTGGGCATCTAAGAACATGAGTGTTGCCAAAGGAAGCTGAAGTTTATTTGATGACTCCTTGGTACTAAACCGTGGTAATGCTATTGGCTTAAGTACTAAAGAAACAAAATTAGGGCTAAAAGTTTGAGCCTGGCGCTCATCACATTTCAATGAAATCAATGTAGTTACAACACAGTTAAAACTGGGAAAGCATCTTGTCCTGCTAAATACATCACAGCTCCAAAAATCACTGGTTGGATGTGCTACAAGATACCTGTTCAGATCTGTGGATCTGCTCCCTAAACAGTGACATTTAAAACTTTTCTTAGTCTTAAATCCTGGACACCCCCTCCCTCCTCTTCAGTGCAATACTTCATTTTGGCTCTGTACAATCAAGCACTTCATGAACAGGTTTCACAGAGAGGTTGTGGAGTCTCCATCCTTGGAGATATTCAAAAGCCATCTGGACATGGTCCTACTGGCTCCAGGTGGCCCTGCTTGAGCAGGAGAGTTGGACAAGATGATCTCCAGAGGTGCCTTTCAAGCTCAGCCAGCCTGTCATTCTGTGAAAACATGGGCGGGACAGATCTCACCTAATCCTAGACATCTACAGCATCTGTGTCTCCACATGAGGCGATTACCTGGGCTCCTGAGAGAGAAACAGAAAAACTGGCACCCTAAGATCATCAGCTGGATGGATTTTAGACCCCTCTATTAGCATGTGATGAACCCATTTCTCTCCTTTGAGAGCAAAGGGGAATGCCTGGGGATGTTCACAGGGAGCACCTCCACAGTACACAGCTGGTTTTGCTCACATTCCTCAAGCCATTAAATTTCAAAAAATCCCCTGCATTGTATTAGATGTAAAAGACTTATGCT
Organism: Haliaeetus leucocephalus; assembly: GCF_000737465.1. NCBI lineage: Eukaryota > Metazoa > Chordata > Aves > Accipitriformes > Accipitridae > Haliaeetus > Haliaeetus leucocephalus. The sequence goes on along the minus strand of NW_010973187.1, from coordinate 16,482,156 downwards.
GGGCCTTCACATAAACCAGTCTATTGCATGAGATGTTCTGCAGCCACCAGCAAACAGGCGAGAATTTTCTACCCAGCTGCAAAGCTTGTAGGTTTGGCACACCTAGTGTTACCACTAACAGATCAACAGCTGCCCATGTAAGCTTTGCAAAGGCTGGCTAAAAGCTAGCTAAAATTGGAGTTTACTGTTGTACCAGTCTCGTGTGAGCACTCTGTCCTGGGGTAAATTTCTTCACCCTGTCCAATAAATCAGACAGATAACTGGTTTCCTGCTTCTCTCTCACTGTCTTTCCTGAAACCACCTTGGCTTTGGCCCAAACATCTGTTTTCCAGGTCATATCTCCAGCTTTTGCCACTACAGGACTGCTACTTGGCTCGCATCCACAGCCATAAACAATTAAGTAACAACACAACTCAGTTCCAGCAACAGCTCACTGTAATAGCAGCAGTTTAATTTAACACTAGAAGCAGCTGCAATGGATATGGAGAGTGTCTGCTTAATTTCCCAGTGGAAAGGATACTATAAGGTATCTGAAAACTAAGGATGAAATGCATCTTTCTATAAAGGGCCACCTGCAACCTCTCCTCCAATAAAACACTAAATACAGGGTAATTGGGGTTCAGCAATACTGCTCCCTGCTTCGCTGGTGCAGAGGAGGTTTGCCCACTCTTGAGAATAATGCAACATGGAAATCATTCCCAGATGATATTAGGAAGTAATAAACTCCTTAATGTCCTTACTCAATTGTGGTTAGAGAGACGAAGAAATGAGTTCCTGCTCATAGTCAGAGGAGGAACTGCATTGAGGACAGCTGCCTTTAGTGGGATTTATGCTTTTGTGTTTCACTGAATGAAAATGGATGCATGCACGATGCAGTGAAGATGGCAATTTACTGAATGAGAGCCAACTGAGAGAGGAGGGGAAGTATTTCTGGATTTGAGATGCTGCTTCCCTAATGTCATAAAACTCCCATTTTCTAGAGGTCAGAGGGAATATTTCCAGCTCTCCCCCCCTTTTTGAGGCAAAACTGTGCATGCAAAATGAGTTCATAATCTGAGGATCAGCATCACCAAGAGAGAAAGGAACCAGGAGTTATAGCTGAAGGGTATGAACTTTCCTTCACCCCCTGAAAGGCATCTCCCAGCCAAAAACACAGCTCCTGACCCTGCAGTGATCTGTTTATATAGCTGGTGGAGACCTGCACATGAGCATAACTCAACACACCTCAGGGTCTTCCTGCTGATTTCAAGAGCAACACCGAGCACCAACAGCGATGGCTGGAGTCCCTGTCTCTGTCCCCGGACTCCTCATATCCCACAGACGTCTGCCTACAGTAGGGAACAGGGATCTAAATAACTCCCCTGAGCGGCTTTCATTTTGGGTGCCCCTATGACCTGTTATTTCAATGGAGCTCAAACCAGCCTGTTTATAAAGGAGGAAGTTCAGAACCCCTCTGGGTGCCACCCAACATTTCTCACACTTTTCGTTTTACAAGGGTGTGGATCAGAGGAGGAGGAGGAAAAGGAGGGGAACTTGCAAAGCCATTTAATTTTCCCTCTTTTCATAGTCAGCCACCCCGTCTGGAGCATTTCACAAAGGTGGCTGAGGGAGAGGGCAAGGAAAGCAGGACCAGCGGCCTCTGATGGCATTGGAACAATACCAGACTCCATGCAACTAAAGAATCTCCCAAAACTTCATGGAATGTCAAAACATAGGCGATGGTCTCCACGCAAACCCTTCCCCATGGCTTGCAGACACAGAGGACCCAGGCAAAGCATTTCTTCTGCCATATGGAAATGAGGCTTGCAGGCTTTTCTAGGGCCAATGGCAGGCACGGGAATGGGCATTTCTCTTTAAAAGTCTCTGGGACAGCTTGTGATGCTGTGTTTAGAGCAAGTTGCGTGTATCGGTAACGGGACCTGGTCTCCCATATATAGCCTACAAACATGGTTGTTTGGACTCTGCTGAGTTCACGTGGTTTCTTCCTGTTGCATTTGTTGTGTGCAAGGCAAAACCGGAGCCTCAGGTCTATTTCAGATCTTATACGTGATTTAGCTACAGTGGAGTTAACGCAGGTGAACAGACTTACAGCTGTGAAAGGGTTGGTATTTGTACCACTGGGGCAATTACAGAAAATTGCTGTTGGGAATGCCAGTGGTCATTGCATACAACAACAGACTCTAGGACGGAATCTACAACCATTCTACCAGGTACATGTATAGCTGGGTCTCAAAAACTGAATTTGTGCTTTGCTATCCTTAGGTCTCCGCATAACAATTGCTTAAACCTGACCTAAATGCAGGCTATGTCCAAAGACATGGTTCAGCTCTCCACCCCGTCTCACACTGCAGGTTCCCAACCTTTTCCAGCACACCCCAGTATCTGTGTAGGGTTTGGGATCAGGGAACAGATTTCTCTAAAAGCAACCGTTCTTCTTTTCTTTACTTGACAAGCCAGCTTGCAGCTGCATCCATTCCCTGATCTGACTGACCCAGCACGGACGCGGGGGCCTGCACTAAGCAGGAATGATGACATGGGGGATGGTATGCAGCAACTGCATTTTGGCTGGGATAAAGAGACTGGGAAATCGTAGCCTCACTGCTGGTGAAGAGATTAAGGGTGCATTCACGTGAATATACGCAGACAACTGCAGCGCATGTATGGGCTACCACCCCAGCTCCCATCATATCCAGTAAAGAGATATAAGTACTTGTAGCGGTGCATCACCCCATCCTAAAGAAGACGTTTAAAATACGTTAAGTCAATCCCATCTGGGAATTGCTCTTTCCCCACTATGATTACATCTACCCCAAAGATGGCCAAGATCAGTCCTACCACTGATGTTCTGGTGTCCAGTGAAAAGGACCCAGATTGTAGGGTTTGCTCCAGGAGCAGACGCATTCATGTCTAACAGTTACGATAGCTTGAAAAGGTGTGGGTGGGGACCCCACAGATCCTGCCAGGCCAGAGCCAAAACCATCCGCTCTGAAGGTCACTCTAGAAATGGAAAGAGGGTCCGGTGCCCGGGAACACTCCTCAGCACTTCTTAATTTGCTCATATAGAAGCAGCCAAAGTCTTACCCCAAAAGGACAATCTCTTTCACATGTGCCTTTTGTTTTCCAGTAGGCAATGTGAATTTATCTCCCTCTGGAGAGGCAAGACTTTTAAAGCTAAAACCCTTGTTATTTCTGCAAATGGGAAAGAGAAGAAGAGCAGACCCACCAAATCCCTATTTGGAATAAACCCCTCAAGGTCCTGTCCCTGAAGCTAAGTCATAACCCTTTTTTTCCTCACATTTAATGAACGTTTGTCAGGTGTGGTCCTGAAACAAAGCAGACTTGCATCCTCACCTGTCCCATTGGAAAGATGCACAACTATCCAGTTTACTCTCCTTTGTAAATCTTTTCTTTTTTTGTGCATTTTCGGGGGTCCAGATTATTAAAAGCAACTTGTCAGTTTTGCTTTCTTATTTTCCTGGGGAGCTTTTCTGGTTAATTTAATTTCCTGTGCCACTGCATTTCTGCAACACTTGGGCCACACAAACTCAAAATAAATGTTTTCAAAATAATTATCCCCATTGTACTTATTTATAATTTTTATTCCTAACCTCTTTTTTCAGGTTTTAGTTGTCTTCTAACAAACACAGTGCTAAACTTGAAGTGACAGCACCCTGTTTTTCAAACACTGCACACAAAATTCTTTCAAAGAGCTTTTTAATGTAACGAGGGAAATAAGAATATCTTGAACTGAGATGTAGCTACAATATCTCCTTTCCTTTGGCCTCTTGTTCGTTAGCCCAGCAGTTCCTGTATTTCTGTAAGATTTTCACACCGGTTCACAGACCTCTTGCTATGATCTTTTTGTTTAGCTTTCGGTGTTTTTTTTTTTTAATGACACAGGTGGAGTGCATCTCAAATACTTCATCATCTTGTATCAGGATGGTCGTTAATGCACTGAACTTCCTGCCAGTGCCAGCATCTGCACCTATTTTTTTATTTTCTTTCCCTTAAAAAAAACACAAAGAAGAAGTCCCAAGGAGGGGGGCAGGACCATAATGGGACATATTAACATCCTTCCTTCTGCAGGCAGTTTCATGCCTATGGTTAACCTCATTCAGCAGTAGAGGTATTTAATGTCTTTATTTAATCCAGAAATCTGCTAAAGGTATTTGGACGCTGAACCACGGAAATGTTGGGCTGGAAAAGAGCATTTTGCTCATCTCTCTGCCTCCTGGCAGACTATCTACATCATCCTTGATGTATCTATCTAGCCATCTGTCAGGAGCAAAGCTTCATGTGTGCTTGGTGTTACCACGTACTCCCCCAAAATGTGTCCAAATTTGTCACAGAGGAGCCTCAGATTGTAACTGGAGTCTACATTGGACATCCACACCTTACTTCTGTGTGACACAAAGGACTTTGGAGATGTATTTTAGGAAACTCATTTTGATCTAGGGTTGTCCTGTGTTTCTCCAGAGCTTGCAATATTATTTAAGCAGAATTAGTGTTTTCTCCCCACTCCTCTGCAGCACTGGACATTTCCTATCAGGCTTAGCAGATAGGAACTGCAAAAAGATGCCTGACTGCCAGATAACTTCATTTTAGGCATGCCAACAGCATGAACCCAGCTCTGGTCCCCAGCCCTCAGCTGCCTTCCCTTTGCCCTGCAGTCCTCCCAGTAAGTCTGCAGGAATCTCCACCCCCCTGAGCACCTGGCCCAGCTCACACTTTACAAGGAACACCACCACGAAGATTTCAGATAATTCAGCCTTCTCCACACCCTTGCAGTTTCATGTTTATTCTTAAACACCTTAAAAGCAGAAATACTTTTTTTGCACGGCAGAAGCTGGCTGACCTGCAACTTCTGCCTTCATTCTCTGCGCCATCAGTCTTTGCTTCCACAGCTTCACCAAAATGACCGTCAGGAGGGGTTTTTTTATTTCCATCAATCTCAGGGCTCCCTTCTGCAGATGGCATACCTGTGCTCTCTCTTGTCAACACCATCGCAACACCAACCTCTATGTTTTCCCACTCCCAATGCCTTCACACTCCAGCCACTTCCTTAAATAAAATCTGACATATCGTTCCCTCTTCCTCAGTCAGACCAAAGCTCAATTTAAAACTATACTTCTATTTAAATAAGGAAGCTCTGGCTCCAGCTAGGCTGAAAGCCCTCTTCCCACTTATAGTTTAGTGTCCTGTTCTCAGCATCAGAGCCTCAGGTGGGCTCCTGAGAGACCGTCCATCTCTGTCTCTTCATACTTTTCCACCCCACTTACCATTTAGCTAAGTCTCTGAGAGGTCATTTGTCCACCAGTTTCTTTCTGTGCTTCTGCCCTTAGTTATCTCCCTGACTGGGTGGTTACAGGACACACAGTGGGTGGAAGAATGTAATGCAAAACACAGTCAAAATTCATTTTAGCCCAGAGAATCAGTTTTTTGTTTTGTTTTGTTTGGGGGGGGGGGGGGGTGGTTGGTTGGTTGGGGTCTTTTTGTTTGGTTGGTTTGGTTTTGGGGTGGTTGTTTTTTTTTTTTCATATCACCTCCTGGCTGCTTAAGAGAACCTTCATGGGTTCATCTTCACACTGTGTGAAGAGCTAAGTCATGATCACGCAGACAATATCTGCCTCCTTTCTCCCCAAAACTCATGCTGGTTTTCCTACTAAGTAGCCCTGGCTCAGGCTGTCCCTGAGCTCAGGAGGTAGCACAGAGCCTCACACAAAGCAAACTAATGTTCAGTCCATCCTACACTAGCGATCTCGGTATTACCATGGCTCACAATCCCCAGAAACCACACAGGGTTCACCTCAGCATCACTCTCCTTTTTCTGAAGTGATGGCACAGCTGTTGCCTAACACAGAACTGCAGAACCTGATTTTTCCGGGGGGCTGTGCAAGTAGGAGCTGTACCACGAAGAGGCATATTGGCGACTGCTAGGACTTCAGCAAGCACGTATGGCGTTCCCTGAAAGGATTGAATTCAGGTGCTCACATCAGTTCCGTGGTCCAAAGCTCATTCAATTAACACCAAATCCTGCTTGTCTGCCATGCCACTGCCCTCTGCTCACTCCTCATCCACCACCACGGTCTTCCTCTGTGGGATTAGCAGGAGAGCTCCGTGAGCAGATGGGGCTGTAGCTGGTGATGCTTCCACTACTGGGATCCTCTGCCCAAAAGGGCCCCCAGTCCCCAGGAACCAGCTTATGTCCATCCCTTCCACATTGATATGGGTCTTTCTATTGATCGTGACACACTGGAGGTCCCCTTCCCTCCCCTCTTTGCCCAAACAAACCAATATACGGCTGGGATTCCTGACACCTAACTTTAGAAATTCACTCTACTACCTACTCTGTATACATCTGCATATGGACTATTCACCCCAGGCTCTCTTCATAAATGACAGAAAGGGACCTGCTGGGTTTTCGATTTCCGTTATCCCCATGCAGCTGACTAAAACGGGTCAAATGCCTGGTGACCTCAAATGCCTCTTTCTCCCTCCAGCCAACAAACAGAGACCAGGCAGCTCGTTCAGGTGGAGCTGTCTGTCCGACATTTAGGTTTCTGAGATGAGAGGGGCTGGCTCCCAGCCGTGGTGTTTCACCAGCCAGCAGTTAAGCAGATTCAGAGATCAGCTTATGGGTGTTTGTCTGCACCGAAACCCAAATGAACTAACACATGTAGTGCAGAGAGACATGAATAAGCTGAGGGCACAAAGATGGTCTGCAGCTTTGCTAAGTGCAACAGACTCTGAACCAAAACTCACTGAAAACTATTTAACTTTCTATGGTGTTTGAAACCAATCTATAAATAAGGCATAAGGGCAACGCTAATAACTAGGAACTGGAAAAACTGACATAAGCTGTATAACCATATTTTCTAAAGATGACATTTGGTAAAAGCACCATCCTTTCCAATTTCACTAGAAAATATATTACAAAGACCCACCTTGCTTTGACGAGGGGAGGACAGGGAGAAGCAGAGCTGTTTTCAAGACACTTCTTTATCTAATTTGCTCCAATGTTTTAATACCAATATCTGTAGTTGTCCTTACAAACAGCCTGCCCTTGTACGAGGGGGAGGAGGGGACAGGAGAGCTGAAAACTGAAGCTGGAGGATGCACGTTCTTTTCTATTTCACCAAAGTTATAAATCAAAACATAAATAGCAAGTGTTACTGCAAGGGTGGGAGGGGAAAATCTGGGTAAATTCAGCTCTCAACACGTGCATAGTCCTTCAAGACAAATAACAGTGACTCCCACATCAGCATTTGTCTCCCTGGTTTCCGTGGATAAGTAGGGTGCGACCTTGTCTAAATCCCATTCACAAGCCAGAACAAATCTCTATAAGCCTCAGCTGCTCTTTCTGTTCTCAGCACATCAGACCCAAAATGCCTCCTCTTTCACTCAGACTGATTCTTCCCCCACTGCAGCTATTCCTGACTTGTACTGCTGATTTACATCAGAAGAGGAGCAGGTTCACCAGCACATAGAAACTCCACAGCAAAATCAAATGACCACATCAAAAACCTTCTCAGAAGAAAAGGCTTGGATCCAAGTGAAAAATTAATCATATGCAAGTTTAGTTTTGAAACAAAATAGAAGTTAAGTTTCTGCTCCCAATGCAGTCGCAGAAGTCTGGAGCAAGGCTCATGGGGATTTATGGTGCTACATGACCCCAAAGCTTGGCCTCTTCGTTAATGTGACAGCCGTCCTGTTGCTGGCTGTGGCAACCCTGAGTATCCCTGTAGATTGTTATCTGCTATTTACAAAATCACGGGGTCATTAAAAGACCAAGCTGAATTAGGACTTCACTCGTGCCAAGGCAAAGCTGCAAGAAACCTGCATGTTTCAGGAAAGTTACTCCAGCCCTACATGTGTGTGTTTGCAGATAATCCTGCTGCCACTAGCATTTGTCTCTCTCTTTTTTTTTTTTTTAAATTAAAAAATAAAATTAAGGGGACATACCTAGGCAGTTTATTTAGGCTACAGGTTAAATTTGGCCTCTCAGAGTAAGACTTTTAGCTCACAGTGAGTCTACTGCTGCTGCGTGTTTGGTCCCAAGGACGGAACTGGGTCCATAGTGTTGAGTTACTGCATCAAAGAGGGCAGACAAGGACGAAGTATACACCTACCAAACCCAAGAAAAACCTTAAAGCCAGTCCAAAGTTACGAGTACATTTGTTAGAGGGGTTCTTCTCCCACAAAAAACCAGAATAACTTCAGAAAATGACAAGTCAGCCAAAGCCCTCCAGCCAGTCTGCTTTGAGAATACATCCTCTTTCACCCTTGATCCCTGCGTCCCTGAGATGAGCTGCATTAAATCCACGGTCTCAGCAAATGCATGCGTTTACAGTGGTGCTACAGCCCTGCTGCTTATTGGGATGGACTGGTTTATTTGTTTTTCCAGAAAACATGTGGTGTCATGACACGTGAGGGAGGAACTGCACTTCCTGGCCTGGGCGGGTGGCTGCTCTGCAATGAAATATCCAGGCGTGATGACAGAAAAGGAATCTGTGTTTGACTTAGAGCTATTTGTTTGGATAATAAGTTGTCTGCTGTACTGTTACTGGAACTTTCAAATGCCTCATACTTAGCAAGGTAAGAAACAGAGGAGTCCAGAGGAGTCTATGCCCTCAGAGACAACTTTTTAGGGCTGTGATTTAGTCCACAACACTTGGCCCAGACATGGCAGTGAGGAGCAGGTCCATGCTGGTGACCAGGACAGCCATTTCTTCTCACCTTCTCTGCTGAGGTCCCAAACTTGCTATATGCAGCACGCAAGGACAATTCATTAGGTTCATTACCCCTTTTTGGCTACATCCCTTCCTAAGGGGAAGGGCGTATCTCCTTTCTGTCCTCTGACGGTCACCAAGGTCCCACTAAACCCAAACGAGGCAGTCTGATCTTGTGAAATGAAGCCAACACTGTTGGCATCAGCAGTGCATGGACACACATGTCCCACATTGAGTGGACCAAGGTACCTTCTCTGGTCCCAAGAACAAAAGTACATCCATCCCTTGGGTACATCTCCCTTCCTTGAAAGATCCTTGTCCATCCTGCCTACAGGGAACTGTCCCTATCATACGCTACCACTCAAAGTGTGCCTGCCAGAGCGCTGCTCAAACGGGCCACAACCAGACCTGGGACTGTGCCGATGCTTAAATGTTCTTGCTGACTGCAGCACAGTGCTCAGCCCTGTTATTTTATTGGCATAGCCAGTAACTCCAGACACACAATAAAGAATGGGCCACGCTTGCTCTCAGGAGCACATCCAGTGGCTTACACCAGCTATCAGGTGGAGCTGTGTATCCTGCCTGGATGGAAAGAGCAGGCAGCAGGTCCCAGTCCTTTGCTTAACACCAAAGATGGTCCAGCAAGGAAAAGAAATGTCACTGAGGGAACATGACCAGGCATCATTGCTTTAGTTTGGACTGGGACTTGGTTTGTGCTACATAACATGAACATTTGGGTTCACTAAGTTCACCCGGATCTCTGGAGACCTCACTTTCCACCCTGAAAATAAACAGTGGCTCCATACTGCCCATAAACTGGGAGTTTGAGGAAAAGGCACACTTGCATTATTGCAGAGTCTGAGTGGGTCTGCTCTGGTTCTGGGGCAATAAGGCCTCCTCTCCATGAAGAAGCAACAGGCAGAAAGGTCTTATGCCTCAAATATGACCTAACAGGAGGTAATTCGCTAACTCTGTCCCAGGCACATTTTCTGGAAGTGTCTTTCTTTCTTACAAGGAGCAAGGAACAAGGACGCTCTTGTCTTAGCTGTTCTGGTGAGGTGTGTAAGCATGAATCCTCATGCCCAGCAATGATGCTAACGAAGCCAAGGAAAGAGTCAAAGCTTCAAGAGAACTGAAGAGTACTCCTGTACAATGTGCTAGACCTAAACACAGGTGAATCTCTAGCTTAAACCTTCACCCTTCTGCAGTAGGCAGGAATGTACTAACCACCCCCAGTCCCACACCCACCTCTCACCATATACCAACCTATCTTCTACCCACCTCGCTGTAACCAGCCCCTTCTTCTCAGGCTGTCTGTCTGCACAGGGTTTTTCCTGCCCCAGATTGCTGTCGTGGTGAGTCTGAGGTCTATCCTACCTCCTCCACTCACTGATCTGCTTCTGTAGGCATGCTGACATCTTCTCCCATGTTACCACCAGCGTCTGGAATGACCTTTTCAAACCAGTTTCAACCATCATTTTCCTGCCTTTCTAAATGATAAAACCCTCCATGAGCAGCAGGTGGTGAGCCAGCGTTTCTTGTTGCCATAGAAAATTGTCAAACATATTTGATACAGAACCACTTTTTCAACCAAAAAGAAATAAGTATTTTCTAAAGAAAAGCTATGTTTTCTGCTCTAGGAAACTGAGGTGCAACATCTGAAATGTTTTGATTCAGCCAACCTGTCATAATGCCTCATGGAAACTATAGATAAGATTCCCTCATATCCTCATTCTTTCTGTCAACCAGGTTTATCCACAGGACCATATCTTCCTTGAACACTACTGCCAGAGACATTGGGGTTGGAGCCAACACCTTTCTGCACCACATAAAGTGGTTATGGTGCATCTTGGAAGCTTCAGGAAATCCACTGAATGGAAAAGCGCGTACTATCTCTAACTAAATTCCTATGACACACAATAACAGAATTCAGAATGAAAACATTCTTCTTGTGGACCAAAATATTTCCACTAAAGAAGTAAAAAAACCTGAACATTTTCTGTGTTTTGGAAAGGAAAACACCTTTATTTCTCCTGGCCTCTAAACCCAACTGAATCTGTAACCCTGAAGCTTCCAGCTTAGACCCTGTTTTTCTAACACCTTACCTGGGAGCATGTCACTACACCTATGAAGAGCTGTCATCTTGCAACACACAAGGTTGCAAGACTCTTCCTTCCTTCCATCTCCTTCTTTCACCATTCCTATTTCCATATGTACCATGCTTTTGTTGCCTTTGCTATAACTCATTCTTATGTACATTGCAAACTCCCTAGGATCAATTTTTTGTATGCGTTCATGTACTGTCTCATCCTCAGCTCCTGGTCAGGGCAGTAATAATTATGAAGGCAGTTCTCCTACTCTCATGTTTGATGATAATTATAATGTGCTAAGTACAGAAAGGTTTTTATTGCTACCTTTGAATTCCTTTACATATCATGGAAGGTGTTCAAACTATCTCCTATAGGCACCTCTCTTTGATGTCACATCAAATTCTTTCCTTTAACTGTTCATGGTCTGGCATCCCTGGATGAAAACTGCCTGAATTTTTCACCACTGTAGGTGCCTTGTCTATACTGGGAGATGATTTCAATGCAGCAATACTTTGGTAAACTAGTAGATATTTCTCATGAAAAAAAAAGACACTTCTTATTTTTATTTTTTCCTGTTTTTCTAGTTTGTAATCAGTGGGGATAAAATGCAGGACTTTTTTCTTTTTCTAAACTCAGGTATTCATGAGGCATTAATGCTGAGATGCAAATAAAAAACCTATGCCATGAAAGATACAGTTTCTCCATAAAGACTGTCTTCAGCTCCTGGAGAAGTGGCATCGTCTCCTGATGGAAGCACAAGAGTGCCCTGGCCTTGGGTGACAGAATGGGGTAGAATGATCTTTTCTACTCTTTTTCGTTTGAAGTCTCCACACAGCTGCAGTAACACTGCTCAGTGAAGTTCATGGCCTTGTTTGTGGCTATCTTGAGGTTTTTCACATTGTTCTGCTGGCTGAGACACCTCTTTTTGTCTGCAAGCACCTCCCAGGCAGTTGAGAGCTACTTTCTCCATAATCTTTATGCAAAGTGTGGAGGTTTTTCCCCTGTTTTATAGCCAGGTCCAAACTGACATGCAGGTCAGGTCCTTGACAGCTTAGTGACAGAGTGTCAGTCCAACACCTGTAGGTTAAAACACTCGGCCACACAGGAAAAACGTTGCAGAGGACACAGCACAAAGTGCTCACGTAACGAGCTGTACCCAGCAGCCCTTCCCTCCCCGTTGACCTGGCAGGGTGAGGATGCCCTAAAATGGTCTCAGCATTAAGAGTCCCTTCACTTCCCCAACAAAATGAAAAGTTCGGTACATGTAACAGAAGTCACGGGAGCAACACAGTCAGGCTGAGTATGATACGCAGATGGCCACAAGGTTCATAACATCCCTGTTCTCACTCTTTTATCAACTGGAAATTTTTTTGACTGTTAGGGTTGGTATTTCCTATGCCTGCATATGCTGTGACTATATTGTTGTATCTCCTGGAGATAAGTGGGACGTTTGCACTTGACAACAATAAGGACAAGAGGATACACTTCTTTTGAATGAATGCTAAGCAAATTAAAAGACATAATAATCGAGGCAGCTGTTTACTGAGAAGCAATCCAGCCCAAAACAGGTCGAATGCGTTGTGGAAATGACCATTCACAAAAACCAGAAAAATGTTATGTAGAACTTATCATCCATAAATCTCAGGGCTCTTTATGGCTCAGATAAATATCAAGAAATTCACCTCAGAGATAACTGAACTCTACATCCTCACCACACACTTGGCACCGTGGTGAGAGAGGCAAGGTACGGTTATTTGAGAGCTGCACCATTTTCTTTTCATCCCACCCCGGGTACATCCTATACAACCATACACTTCCTCCATTCAGCATTTCTGCCCCAAAGGAGCAAACACAGGAAAGTATTCTTACACATAGGTGGAACTAAAAATATCCCCAAATGGGATGGCACAATTCTGCCTCAGCAAGCGGTGTTGCTACAAGGTACGATACAAAGCAGAGGAATTATCCGTTGCTAAAACAGCTGTGTGTAATTTGAAAAGCAATCTGGGTTCGTTCCACAAACATCATCAAAGTTAATAAACGTTATCTCTACTGTTGGATGTGATCTGGTTGGTGGTGACAAATTAAAAATCTCCAGCAGGCTTGATACGTCACAAAATTAACACAAACAAGCAAAGATACAAAAAGCACTTTACAATGGGCTACAGAGAAGCGTTTGCAGTTTACGCCGCCTTTGCCAATGTTTTCCTTCCAGCCAGGCCTACAACCAAGAGTCAGATGCTCTGGTTAGGATGCAGGTGCAGGCGAACAGAGAACCCCACCACGGAACGGTGGTGACAAACTGTCACGGTGAGCTTGCAGGCTAACGCAGGCTGCCTTCTGATGTCAATCACGAACATGATCCGGTGAATATTTCTATGTGAGAACAGGCAGTTAGCACGTGAGAAACCCTGCAAGGGAACTGTGCATGCACACCAAGCTGTAGGTACCTATGATTACAGGATCAAGGCTCTGGTTGGTGCTACAGATGATTTCACACATACAGGTTTTGGATGTTCATACTATTATATTGACTTTCTCTTCCTTTTCCATTTCAAGAATCAATTTTTTAAGCTTAGGCAAAAAGAACAACACTCTGCTTACACAAACCCTGGCTTCAGCAAAATGGGAAGCAACAGCAGAATTTGCAGCCAAATGTTTTAACTTAGAACCACAAACATATACATAAAAAGCCAAGAGCAGCTCCTATAGAGGAGCCCTCCTGACAAACCCCTCAAAGGCGGTTAGTACTTCAACCTCCCTCCTAGGCTGCTGCAGAGATCTTTGCAATTAAACCCAGACAATAAGAGAAGAAAACAACAAGTTGCCCTCAAAAGTTGCATTCACCATATCACTTTCCTCAGAACAAAGCGGGAGCATATATGGAGACTAACCTGGAAAAGATCCCAAGGAGGAAAAATAAAAACTTGTCATGCCGGGAAGCTAAGCTGCTTGGGCTCTCCTTCCCTCCATCCCTTCTTCCTTGTCTCTCCCTTTAAACCTTTTCTTTGAGATCCTCCATCTCTGACGTGATGGTGAGGCACACACTGCATCCGTGAGAAGCTCTCAGAGTCAACTGAGTGACTTTTTTTGAAAGGAAACACACTTGAGGCAGAAAAAAAAAAAATCAGTTAGCTCCACCCTGGCAGTGTAATAACCCTCTGCTCATAGCTCTCCTTAGTGTGAAAAAAAATGAAATTTTTTACGCAGTGTGATTACAAAAACAGCCTGGGAACAGGGGGCTACTGAGATGCAGGATGGAGGTTCAGGAGGCGGATCTGAATCTTCGATGGGGCTTTGAAAAAAATCCCAATGGACATGTAGAAGTGGGGATAAAGTCTAACTAAGCTCTGCATTGCCTATGCCAGTACAACTGTGGCATCATCTTAAAGCAAGGAGTCTTTCAAGTCAGAAACCTCTGCACAGGCTGAGCATCACTTGCTTCATTCATCCTGTGTCCTCACAGGAGTTGGCCAAAAAAGTCATGCTAGGAGAACGAGGGGTTCAGCACGGCTCATGGAGCTTTGGCAAGTGAAGGCTGGTGGACCTCAAAGTCTCACGTCCAGCCTAGACACCAAAAAAGAGACAGAGACAACAACGCGGAGCTCACGCCGGGATCCAGATTCAACTCTGGTGTCAGACATTCAGCCAATGGCAGCTCGGTGGGTCTGTGAGCTCCAGAAAAACATCTTTCTCAGGAGCCCGTCCGATGCCTCCAGCTGGATGCAGCCCTGCTCCGCTGCAACCAGCTGGGCCAAGGACCTCCTCGGAGCAGATGCTCCTTGCTGGTCCCTCGACTCGGCTCCTAAAGCATATTCCCCAGAAACTCAAAAACGCCTGGCGGCCTCAACTGGGATGTGGAGACTTTTCTTCAGTCAAAAAGAAGGATAAAAAAAAAAGAAATATAAAACCCAGAGGTCCAGGACCTCAAGGATTTGGCTGTTCAAAAACACAAAAGTGAGAACATTGCCCTATTCACCACAAATAGTTCTGCTTCTCCCTCCCCCCGCCTTTTTTTTTTTTAATAGCAAGTTCAGTGAAACTTTATCTCTTCCTGCCCTAGTAACCCTACTAAATAATCTGTTATTAGCATGACTCAATTGAGTGGCTTTCAGCTGCTGAAGTAATTTTCTTTGCTACTGTTGTTTCATCGGTGGAAATTAAAAAAAACAAGAGCCGGTAAAAACCTTCCCACCCCTGCAAAGTATCACACCGCTGGAGATTAAAGTACAGCCGAGAAGTAAGTTAGTTGCGTTGTAGTTACAATTAAAAAGAATCCGATTACACCCCAGAGTTTAACTTCATTAGCATTCAACGTGCATGCGGGGAACATAACCCAGGTCTCAAGACGAGCAGCCAGGCTGGGTTTTCGAGTCCTCTCCTTCGAAAGGAAATGCAGCTCACAACACTACGCAGCGGAGGAGGGATGGAGACGGTTCATTTCTCTTTGCTGTTCAAATCTGCTTTCAAACTTATCGCAGCACTAGTTTGTAGAATATTACAAACCTGATCTGAAAACGATATAGCCAGCTACCGAGATACAACTTCGCCTCTAAAACTAGACTTCTCTCTGGCTTACTACAGACTGCTGTAACCAAGAAACACCTACAAAACATCACAGAACCTAGCAGGGGAAAGTATTTTCCCTCTATATTTTCCCCGGTTTGTTTGCTATGTTGAATAACACTTTGGTTATGGTCGGTTTTCATTGTTTTTCTCATTTTCCTCTCTTCTTTGTATTGCATGAAGGCGCATGGGAGAAAACAACACTTTTTTAAAGGCAGGAAAATGTGATTACGAAACCACAAACACTCGCAAAAGACATCAGGTGTAGAACCTGAAAGTAATTTAAACTCTTATTTAAGAAAACAGAAAGAAAAAAAAAACAAAACCCCCTCTTTGCCTAAACGACGAGAGCTTTAAAATCCCAGAACAAGAACTCAGAGCCGGAGCAGAGCGTCCTCCAGCAGCCTCCCAGGTAAAAAAAAAAAAAAAACAAACTAAAAAAAAAAA